>NC_041061.1:22232978-22435478 GCF_900634775.1 Gouania willdenowi | reverse complement strand
ATGATTGTAATTGCTATACTTAAATTCAGTCCCAATACATATAACTTTATCTTTAATCATGTTTTAATTGGATTGGATTTGAATGCGTTTTTTAAACCTGTTGCATTCAGTTATCCTTCTCACCGTCTCACCATAGGAAGGATCCCATCCACATGACTAACCTGACTTCTCTAGGTTGTAAATATTCTGCGCCTTTTCACTCAATCGTCTGCAAACACGATAATACATCCCAACTGCAATAAGAACAGACAAAGAGCTGGAAGCGTGGATTCCCATACATAGCTAAATAATGACAGTAGTATTGTTATCGGACGGTTTTACACAGCAAACCTAATTGTTTCTCATTTTGATTCCCAGGCTATGAGAAAGAGGCTGTTAAGTTACAGTGAGGTCAGCTACAAAACGTCCAATTACCCTAGAGGAAATTAAGTCTGGGTTTATGCAATTTGGTTCAACTAATTTTTTCCCCCCCCGAAATGACTCCGTCAGCAGAATCAGCTTTAACTCTGATAATGAGGCCCCGTGATGCAGAACACAACGTGGCCTCGACATATCTGGAAAAAAACATGATCTTGACCTATTTCGCTGCTTTCCCATAAACCGAGAGGTAAATAACATAACGGGGTGATTATTAATAAATGACACAATAATACTGGATCTATTTTTTTGTCTCACCTAAAAATTGCTGGGAAAAGCCCTCAACTTGAGGTATTTTCACCATTGCTATTGCAGATCAAAAGATTGATATATGCAGTAGCAAAGTGGCTTTATAAAGTTATTTATTGTTTTTAACAGACAGAACAGATGCAGGTGTAGACATTTACATTCCGCTGTATTATAGACTAAACCCGAGGGCTGCTGCCACCTTTAGTTTCGACAATCAGGGGGAATATTGCTGTGTACTTCTGTCAGTCTCCAAATAATAGAAAATGCAAATGTAGTGCTCAAAGTTAGCACATCAAAAACAATAAGAACACTTTTCTGAGCAATACAATCATGGAGCCACGAACTTGTTGCTTTTTCTCTCCTTCATATAATAAGACTTAACCACTAAATGTGTTCATTTGTCAGTGATGGACTTGTTCATTTTGGCTCTGAACACTGTCATCTTGAGTGTAGAATGGCAATACGGCGTGCTCGCAGCATGTAGCAGCTAGCACTGTCCGAGTGTCCGCGCTAGCTGTCCGTGCTAGCTGCTACATGTTTAGCACTGAGGTGGTAGCGGGGGCTGCAAAGCTCCGGCGATAAGGCAAACTCTTGCACAATTTGCACAAAACTGGGCTTTGGTGTTTTTATTTCAACTAAAATAAACGCCAACGAAGCTCAGCAGTTTCCCGTCTGGTATTGTAGACTGTGCCTCAGTATTATTTGTGTATATTATGGGTCTGCACTGTTTGGAGAGCAAAAAAAAAAAAAAAGCAATTGGGTTTAAGGCTGGGCAATTTTTTTTAATGCACTTTAAAAGGACTACAGACATCAGATATATTGTCAAAAGTGCAACTGTATTGCTGTGATTGTCCTCAAGAGTGAAAATGTATAGAACAATCCCAAAATAAAAAGTAAATGAGGCTTTGTCATTCAAGAATTTCAAGTTTTAACCCAGGTTTCAGCAAAAGTGCATATATATATATATATATATATATATATATATTTATTTATTTTTTTTGTAGGCATTCCAGATAGTCAGGGGGTAAATTTGCTTGTTTACGAGGTCATTGCAGTCACCTTGAACGTCTCACCAAAGCCCATTTCAAAATCTGGCACTTTCAGCTGCCAATGATTGGGCTTTCTGTGGGAGTTTTGAGATGGGCTGATAAATACTCAACCAAGTTGCTGTATTTATCATAAGTTGGCAACAGTTGATAAAGGAATCAGCTGCTACGTTTGAAATCCAGTACATGATGCACAAATGTTGGAGCAAAATCCAATAGATCAATAAATGTCTCGGTGCAGTTCAGATATCCTAATCTCGTGACAAAAGCCTGTTGGAGCCACTGATACAACACTATCCATCCAACAGTTATCAAACGTTTCTGCTTTCCCTCTGTGACGATGTCCCACCATGACAAGCCAGGCAGAAAAACGACAAAAGCCATACCATATGTGTGTGCAGTCTGATCTCTTTCAGGCCCAGTTTGTTGATCCTCATTTGATTCCGTATCGCTCTGCCAGTCTGCAGCCCCATCCCGATGTTTTACTGATGCTATGAATAAATAAGCAAATTAATAATGAAACAAAACCGAGGTGCTTTTAATGCTTGGCTGCACACAGTCCTTGTGTTTCTTGTTTGTGTGCATGTGTGTGTGTGTGTGGCGATGGGGCAAACGAGCTCAGGGATAAGCTACGTGAGCAGCGGGTAGGACGGTGACAGCGTGTTGAATATAGATGACTGTGAACCGTAAGGATGACTGGCAGTGCTAACAACAAGGTTAACTCTGATCTGAGCATCCTAACAGACTCACCAATCACCTTTTTCCATATAATTGGTCTGCATTGTTGATTTTGACATTTTCCCCAACAACTGTAAGAAGCGTACATGTGACCAGGCAATTTGAAAGAACTTGTCAGAATACCAATGGAGAGAATCTCGGTACATTTTCAAAATCACAATTTTTTTTTTTTTTTTTTACAATTTTTAGCAAATTTTCTGGGCTTTATTTCATGGGCTTTTATGTCAGTATTAAATGGGGGGCATTAAGAAAACTGCGGGGGGCACAAGAACGATCTGCACTGACTAGAAAATCCACTTTTTACGGCATTGTTCTGTGAGCTTTTTACATTTTTCACCTTTGTGAACGCCAATGTTCGGTACTTTATAAAATCTCTTTTTTTTTTCTCGATTAGAACGATTGGAGCAGCTGTAAGCTACACAAAGCATGGTTATTTTGATCATTTCAGATGGCAGATTCTCAAGCGACTTCACTTCCTGTCCTCCATCTTGAATTTAGGGCTCTATATCTATATCTCTATATGGCTCTGGCTCTCGCGATGCAGCAATGTGAGTGACGTCACGTGAATCAACAGAGCAGGCGCCGTCCGCGCCCCCATTGTAGTCAGTTGCGATAGCCAATCAGATCTCTTGACTTTGAGGAATAACAAGTTCCCCCTGTAGCGTGGGGGGGGGGCACAGTAGGTCAGCGGGGGGGCATGGCCCGCGAATGCACACCCCCATGTCATTTCACAAATGGCCCATGCTCTTTGGTTTAAAAAAAAATTCAGAATATTTTTTACCAATTCAATTGGCACACTGTAAATGTTTAGCTTGATCAGATCATTACTTTTTGAGATATGGCCAATTGAGTGAGGGAGGTATGTGTCGATTTTCGCTCGTCCTTATTTTACTTCCATTTTCAGCTTCCAATATCTCCGGAACTGCATCACAAAATGACGTTTTTGAGATATCGGAAGCTGAAAATGGATCAAACTTAAAATTTACAATATGCCAATTGAATTACTAAAGAGTAACTAAACCCCTGATTTCTGCTCAGTTGAGCGTTATAGGGTGTTACTGCTGGCGCAGTAGGACACGCCCACTCAGGCAGTGCTGCAGTAACAGAGCGCTGTCTTCTCAACTACTACATACAACACACAGCTCACAAGCATAAACGCACAGCACACACAGTCCCACAGACACTTTATTACTCAGAATCAGTCCCTGCTCTACTGCAGCCTCACACACACACATAAAGACTCACACCGCAGCGATAAGAACATGCACGTCCGCGCACACGCAGAGACAGACGGGGATACACACACAATGTGCCTGTACATACACAGATAGCTTGATGAACCCTCTGATTAGACCAGAATCTGCTCTTTCTAGAAGCAGAGTTAAAAACATTTTGCAGGAATGCAAGCATTTGGGCTGTTAATCAATGCTCACTAAGGGCTGTGATTGGAGGAAAACTAGTCCCTCCTTCCAGCATTTATAGGAGGGGTGGGGCCAACAGTGACAGTTGATGACGCGCAATGGTCATGATAATCTGTCTCATCCAATAGCAAGATTCAGTTGTAGTAGCAGGCAACTGTATACGCAAAATTAAAATATTTTTACTAAAATGTTAAAAGTTGGACTAAAATCAATCAATAGCGCTACTTAATACCTAAATAAATACAGTATGTATTCAGTAGAAAAAAGTGGGTTTGGGGTTTAGTTACTCTTTAAGGAACAATTGGTAAAAACAAATTTTAGACCAAAGTGCGTGGGATGTCCTGAAAATGTGTTGAAACGACATGGAATGACTCTATACTTATTTAGGTTTTATGCAAAGTTTTCATAACAAGGTGAGGTTTGTGTCGAGTGCACTGTTCCTCGTTAGAAATGATCATGCTGAGTGTGTGGGTGTCCACCGAAATAATGGCTTGTTCCAGCACATGGTTGTTAAATTGACCGCACAAGAGCCTGAAATAGTTCAAATGGAGCTCCTTGCCCACCACATGCACCTACTGGAGCAAGAAAACGTAACTGCCTTCCTCAACTCGTGCTATCTAATGACCAAAACTCCCATATTGCTCAGCTGGTTCATTCTTGATAACTAAATAAATTAAATAAAAGACAAAAAGTGAAACATTTGTAGTTTTCTTTGCCAATTAGTGCAGCAGATTAATTGCAAATTTTGAGAGAATCGTTCATTTTGGTATAAAAGCATGAAATTTGGCACAGATACTCTCTAAGGGCCATTATTCTGGAAAAGAGCCACTCAAAAATTAAATATGGCACCCACTATAGGCGAAATACTAAATCGCGCAAAAAAAAAATTTTTCTTTTTTTTTTTTTTTTTTTACTATTTTTTTTACTTGTCTGCACATGCTGATATAAAAAGGGAGAGCAGTGTTACACCTAAGTGGAGGGGGAGGGGGAAGGGGAGGGGAAAGGGAGCAGGGAGGAGAGACTCAAGGCAGGAATTAGAAAAGGTGGGGAAGAATAGACTGTTTTGTAGTGAGGGTGAGTTGTGAGGTTGTAGAGTATATTGTGCTTATTATGTTGTGTAATCCAGCCAGTATGGTGACAAGTGTGAAGCTTAGCTATAATGGTGGTGGCTGTGAACAGGGGGAATGAGTGAATGGTAGTACCTAAAGCAGGTATTTGGGATTAACGTGTCTAAGGTTAAGCCCAGTATGAGTTTTATCCCACATCCCAAGGCGTGCCAGTGCATCGTATACCAGTATATGTGCAAAAAAAAAAAAAAAACGCTACTGCAAACCCAGGAACTGCCCTGGGCCCGCAGATGCAGCCAGGCCAGCAGAAAGAGCGGAGGCCAGGGAGCCCCAGGCAACCCCCCCACGGCCGAGCAACCCCCCAGATGCCCCCAAGATCCCAGGCCGAGAGGCAGCCACCGCCCCCCACACACACATCCGAGGAAGCCCCAAGCAGCCGAGCACCCAGCGCATCCCCCCACCGACCCCCAACCCCCAACCTGAAACCTCGTATGACCAGGTCTGAGCATTTTTGGATTTTTCCCAAGTTTTATGAGGCGATCGAGTGTTTAACCTTTAGCGGGTACAGTCCTGACTCTCCCCGGGGGGGATGCATATATTCGGACTTGGGCGTACCAGACCTTTCCGCTGACACCTCGTTTGGCCCGATTCGTTCATTTTTTTTGGTTATATAATAACCATTGAATAGCAATGGTGGCCATCTTGAAAAATGGCCGCCACAGTGAAATTTTTTTTTTACTAATCTTCTGCATTAAATGTGGTCAAGCCATGGAAACGGCTCAGATTTACTGTGGAATGTACTGTCTAATGTCCCATCACCAAATTAAAAACTTCACCAATTGAACTGTGACACCGTCTTTGTAGAACTGTTGCAATCCCTTTATGTGAAGTAGTGGTTTTCAATCCAGAGTATTTGTTAAGCAGAACCAAACTAATTTATTTACAATTCCGCTGTGAGATCAGGAGGTTTAGGGTTTAGTTTAGTTTGTCTGTGTTTCTGAAGTCTGAAGCCAACTCACTTCCAAATACCTTGTCTGCACTTCTGTAAAACACCACATTTTAGCAGAAAAATCTGAAACACTCTCAGCCATTAGAAACTGTTTTGTAAACTGAGTTAGAAAAAAAAAAAAAAAATGATTAGTCTGCATATCACATGTATTTTCCATTTTGCTACTTGGTTCAACTGTCACCTTTACAGCTTTTCTGTTTGTATTGTCCAGCCTTACATTAGTAATACACCAAGTGTTTTAGTTCACTTTGCACGTGTGATGCAGCAGGACACTATGCACAGGCTGTGGTGTCCAACTGATGGCTAACAAAACACATCTGTGTTATCAGTCCTTTCTATGCAGCCCTCAAGGTGTCCAGAAACATTAGGTTCTATGACAAAAGACACATTTCCACTGCAGCAACTTCAATGAGCCACAGGGCAAATCAATTTTTTTTTTATTAAAACTGCCCGAAAACTCAAAAGTTTTAGGTGATTTTGGTGAACAAATGGCAATGTACTGTATGTCCCTAAGGCATTCAGGAAATGATAAAAGGATGCATTTTGTTATTTATTACCTCAAAGTGATAGATCCTTCTGGGGGTGACTGTTTCTATTGACTGATACTGGATTCCTCTAGCCCTGGTGAAATATAGCGGTGGGATGATACAGTTCATGATACAAGTGACTATAATTGGCTCGCAATAACAATACGATACGATGTTTTTGGAGCAAAAAAACGACCAAAATACATTTTATTTGAATTCAACTCTGGACATATTTCGTACTTTACTCTGTGTACCTTTTCAACTCAATAGGAATAAAAAAAAAAAAAAGAAAACAACCCATAAATATCTTGTGTGTAGTAGATTGTCTTTCCTTCCCCCAAGATACTACTCGTACGCACGTTGATATATTGTAAGATTTTGTTCCACGATATATTGTATATATACACAGGTTTGACACCTGATTGTGCTATTTTTGCTCTTGACATTTATTAGTTGCAGAAGGTGAACGGTTTTAGCACGCCAGGTTGTTGACTTTGGTTGATTTCTAGCTGTCTTCTTGCCATTGCTGTAGTTCCTCATGGTACTTCTATTATAGATCTGATGACGTGCATCAATCTTGAAACACCTGAAGTGTAACACTCGGAGGAAAAAAGATTGTATGGTGCAAACCTGAGGCCAACCTTTGTAATAAATGTACACAGTTGCAACAACTCCTACCTGCATCTCAACACTGTCAAGTTTTTTTGGACACATCTCTAAGTTTTGTTAGTTTGCTGGTTGACTCATTCTCCCAGCAGATACATGGTGCATCATTCTAGTTAGCTTGAGAGAAAGATTCTATATTTTTTATAAAAACATTGGGAAATTGTCAAAATAAAAGCCTATTAACCATGCATTTATACACAACTTAACAGTATAACCCCTCAAAGTCAGAATTACCCTTTGGTTCACGGCCATCATCATCATTCTGAAGCCGGGTGCTGTGTCACCCACTTCGAATTTCTCCACACTTGTCACCAGACTGACTTAACTGATGACACAACACAATGTGCGCAACTATAACATCACATTGCACTCTCAACTTAAAATTGTCAACTCTTTCCCAACCCTTCCATTGTCCTATCCTGACTCCCTCTTCCCGGTTCCCTTCCCCCTCACTTAGGTGTAACACTGCCCTCTTTTTTTTTTTATAATTTCCCTTTAATAACGATTTTCTCATTCATTAGGGAGGGATGGTGATGGTCACAATTATGCAATAAAATAAATATATTTATTTAATTGTTATAATAAAACATGCAAAGCTTTTGTGAAAAGATTGCACTATGTGTAGTGTTCACCTCGACCGCGTGTGCAGATAAGGTGAAAGAAAATCATTACCGCTCGGAGTCAGTATAAATCAGGGTTGGGGTCAATTACATTTTTCAGTTGGAATTACGTTTTCAATTACCCATGTTCAATTACGATTTAATTATGATTCCAGTGACCGGCATTTTTTTTTTCAATTACAATTGAATTACAATATGTTTTTTTCCTTAGAAAGTCAATTACAATTACATTCTCAATTACTAAAGTTCAATTACAATTAATCACAAATAATTAAATTTACAATTTGATTACAATTATGAGAGCAACAGTTTATTTTTAAATTACAATTATGCCATAATTGTAATTAATTATCAATTACACAACTACAATTATAATTCACCCCAACCCTGGTATACGGTATATCCGTGGAGTCAGTAAAACCCTTAATATAAATCCTCTGTGTCAGTATAACCCCTCGGAGTAAGTATAACTCTCAGTATACCCCTCAGAATCAGTATGATGTCACTATTTGAATAGGTTTGAATGGGTAAGTTTTATTTTCATTTTGCTAATCAATCAATAGCTGTTAAACTTAAAAAAATGCCAGAACATAGAATAATTGTCCTCAGTATTATGCATAGGCGGAGTCTGAGATTCTTGCCTGTGGGGCAGCAAAAAATAATAAAAATTAAATATATAGAACGTCTCGAGTTTTTATGTCTTTAAAGCTTTTTTACTTGGTTTTATTTTGTGAACCTCTGAGTTGTATATTGGCAATTTCATCATTTCCTAGTCACTGTGTTTTTGGCACTTAGCATATGTATTAAGAATTTTATTTTTTAAAATGAATTTGGGAAAACAAATGAAAACTTTTGATCACTTGGGTGGGTCAATGCCCCCCCGCCCCCGCCCCCCTGCAAACTCTGCATATAGTATTATGTAATTTCCCTTTCTTTTACAATTGTTGGTGAGATCTTGGTTAGTTTGGACTATGTCATAAATGTCGGCGGCAAAGAAAGACAAACTCTCTCATTTACTCCTCTGCTGTGCGATGTGGGCTCGTACCGCGTAACAGAAAACAGCCTGAGTTAACTAACGCTAAGGATTCCTCATTAGATCCTGCTCTGATGTCCCGCACAGGCCTGACTGTCTGTCTGACTCACAGGTCACGACTCTCCTGCCCTTTGATGTGAGTTATGTCTTTCTGTCCCTCGCCTCATCCTTCATACAGTCTCCTTCATTATTGATGCGTGCGCCGCTTTGGACCTTCCTCTGTTTCCAAGACAGTAGCAGGGGGTCTATTTAATGATGTTGAATAATGTGAGTTCATAGTTATGTGTGTTTGTTAGATGTTGCTGCAGATGTTAGGGTGTAGTGCATCTCTTTATTCCACCCTGAGGCTCAGCTCGCCCTGTGTGTCCCTGTGGAGCCACCGTACAGGGTGGTTGATCTGTTCTACCAGTTAAACACACTGTGACATTAATGAGCTCATGTTACATCAAATGTGCTCGACTTTTCAATCAGCGTGACCTATGAAGTCCCTGTTGGAATCTTATTTTTAGATATAATACTTTTTTTTTTTTTTTTTTTTTTTAAAGCTGCCCCTCAACCAAATCAGCATTTTTATTGTCTTGTCACTCTCAGCTGTTTATCTAAGACAGGGATGTCAAATTCATTTTAGTTCGACGGCCAAATACGGAGCAGTTTGATCTCAAGTGGGCCACAGACTTTATGCGGGAAAATAAGTAATTTCAACGTTATTGTGCCATAGTTTGCACTTCTATGTATACATAAAACACAAAAATGTGATGGATATTAGTCCCAACAGTGTCTTTTCTTTAAATTTCCTATATTTTGTGACAGTTTTCTATTTAATTAAAGGAAATATTATGTTATAATTTGAGGAAATTTTAAAGGGTGGGGGGTATTATGTAAAAATCACTTTGTGTGTCATTGCCTTCTGATAAACATACCTCCAGTGTTGCTCAGAGTGATTCACGTATTTTTGAGTAATCTTTAAATCTCCTGCCAGCAGCCATTTTCATGCTGTTTTGCTCGAGGGGACGAGGCTCCGCCTTGGGGACAAGCCCCTGCTCCCCTCCTATGTTCTCTTCCTCAATTCAGCCCACCGGACCCGCCTCTGCATATTTAGCCTGTAATTTACTTATTCTAAATACTTTTGTAAGAAACCCCTGGCTTATGTTGTCTGTACTCATTTATGTATGCATTAAAAAGAAAAGAAAAAAACTCATGCCATGCGTGTCGGGATGACGTACTGAAGGGGGAGTGTTCATGGGCGTGTCAGACAGGCAAGGAGTTTCTTAAAGAGACAGAGGCGAAATCGAAGCGACATGAACAGTGATGATAAATAGGGAAATTTCTTTTAAGTTATTTTTGGTATTTGCTGCATTTTTCAAACATTTTTGGGTAGCATAGTTATTTTAGTATGCTACAGGATGGTACTATGTGCCTGAAAAAAACATGATTACCCCCCCCCCCCCTTTAAGGATTTAGTAAGAATTTTGCATTTTTTCAACTGTTTGACATTACAAATGAATTGAAAACCTGTGCAAATATTGTTGAATTTAATTTACACAATGATTCATGTCTTCTCTTATTTTTTCACCTTCTCCTGCTGGCTGAAATGGATGCTCCAAAGGGCCAGATTTGGCCCCCGGGCCATGAGTTTGACACATGTTATCTATGGTCGAGACTAACTTTGAATATAGCTTTACATCATGAAATATGTGATAATGAAGATAGCAGACTCTTATTTTCATTTATGGCCTGAGTCTAGTCTTTTTTTTTTTTTTTGATGAGATGTTGGCGTTCAATGTTTTTTCTTAACTTAGCATAATTTACTACACGATTCACTTTTGTATGACTTATCTATGTTTTCCAGTTTTTACATTGATTCTAAGATATAGCAACATCCCTCATCTGATATGTATTGATTTGAATGACTTCAGCATGTTTTAGGCTTACTCCTACTTAGCATTAGCACGATACAATGTATTGTGATATATTGCAATGTAAATAATTACGAAGTACAAAATGGTATGAAATACAAGATATTGAATTTTTTTTAAACTTGAGAACAAGTAAATGACAAATAACTGTACCAATATAAAATAACAAGTGGTATGTTTATCAAACTGTCAAATTAAATTTTTCAAAAAAAGTTGAACGGATTCTGATTGTTAAGTAAAAAAAAAAAGTAACCACGTAAATCCATCAAAGTGACCAGTATGTTTTACTGGTTTTGCTGTCGGCACTAATCTTGCGAGAACTGCCACCAAGCCAGGCCATTTCAGATGGCAGTTCTCACGAGGCTAGTGATGGCGTTCAGTTCAGTAAGGCGTCTTTTAATTATTACTACAGTAAAATACCGGATATTTACGGGAAAATACTAATACGGGAAGATGGCGGGAAAGAGGGGTAAAATACGGGAGTTTCCCGGCCAAAACGGGATACTTGACAGGTATGCGTTTATGTGCTATGCAGATGTTTGCGACATTTAATGTTTTTTTTTTTTTTTTTAATAAAAAAACATGATTAAAAAAATCGTTTTTGGACATTATTTTAATCGATACGATAATCGTGCGGTGAAATATCGCGATATACATACAGCATATCGTTTTTTTTCTTACACCCTTACTGGCATTGGCAAGTGACTCAAACACATTAATAACCATCAAAGTACCATTAATGACAAAAAGGTTGATAGCAGTATTTTTCTGATGCTATCTTAGCGTCATAGTGTGAATCCATTAGTCAATAGAAGAGTCAAGGTGCTAACGCTAACTGTCATCACCATTAATGGAATGTAAATACTTGAATACAGAAATACTGTTGGGCACCAGAAGTTTATGAGATTGAAAGTTTTTCCAGAGAATACTTGTGATTAAAGTAAGTGAAGTGAGTGAAAAAGAGCCACTTAGCTGAGGCTAATGAGGCTTCATTATCAACAGCTAATTGGTGCTTTAACCTCTGGCCACGGTGACTGCGCTGCTCATCATTTCCTGCTGAGACTCAGGGGAATCAGGACAGAAGAGAAATCTGCTCCTCCAGGCAAACTTTACCTTCTCTTTTTTCTATCACTCACACACAAAAAAAAAAAAAAGGTTTATTCTGTGGGTGATTGACATGCAGCGAAGTCATTTAAATCCTTCAAGTGAGCTCGAGGATGATGTAGATGAGCCAAAGAGAGGAAGAAAAGGTTGCGCCATATAAAGCTGGGCTATATTTGCATATCAATGTAGAAAAACATTTTTATCAAGTTGAGTTTAGGAGTTTCAACTGATTGGTTTTTTTTTTTTTTTTTTTTTTTTTGTTGGCTGTTCAGGCAGTTCAGAAAGAAAGTTTGACGAATAGGATGAGGCTATCTCATCCACCTCCACTGCAGGCTGGGGTTAAATATAAGATGGATAACGTTTCATCTATGTTAAAGAAAGTTAACACTGGAAACAAAAATAGATTTCTTGATAGAGTAAATTAAAAGTTGAAGTTTTAGGAACTGGTCTTACTTTTTTCACATATTTTTGTGGTTTTGCATGGAAAGGCTCGGATAATTATTTTGATGCTTGTTAAAATGGCAACATTGGCCAACTTTGTACATCTTACTTCCTTTAGATGTTTCAAAATAAAGCTCATATATTATTTTATAACAGAACCAGGTATAGATTCGATTTATTTTCTCTGCTAGATCAACTACTGCCTTCCACTTGTTAAACATCTTGAAATCCTCATTATCCCTTAGAATTTGCTCCTCCTCCCTGCTCCATGTCTGCATATCAGTCCATTTACAGCTTGTCCTGATCATTCTCACTTTAATCAGGCTGTTGCTAGCTGACTTTATGCTATACTTTACTGAATAGAAACACAAATTTGCCTTTTCTGGTTGCACAATCAGACCTGAACAAACAAAGTAATGGTTTTGGTGGCTTCTTACATCACAAACCACTGCTGTTGGCCCCGCCCCATTGATAAAAACTAGTACCTATGGACTTTTCAATCTGTGGCAAGTAGGTTGTATTGAGAGAATTGAGAATAGAGATGTAAAGTGAGTATTGAGTAGCTAGTTAGTGTAGCATAGATTGTTCTTTTGAGATTTTATAGTATAGACTGGGCGTGTCTTAACAAATCCAGGAGCCCTGCCCATAATCAAGGCGTTTTGTTTTTTTAGTTTCCACCCGAGACTCACATTAGCCAAAACCTCAGAATTTAGTTACTCTTTAAAAACTCCTTTGATTTCTATATGATATGCATCTATATACACAGGTTACGATTCGATTAAAAAACGATATCCTTTTTTTTGTTTTTGTTTTTTTTACAGACCAATTTGATACGATTTGATTCGACACAATATAGGAACGATACACCTTGTATCGTACAAATACGGTACATATTTGTTGTAGATATTTTATGCAATGAATAAGCCAATTCTGAAAAGACCACATATCCCCAAGCATTGTTGCTTTATGGCACTGGCAAAACAAAAACAGAACAAAATCACATGTTAATGTATTTCTTTTTAGACATCACTTAAACACTTTTGAGGGTGAAGGGACAGTGGATCGGAAAGGAGATAGGAGGGACAATTCGGACGCAACCTTGGGTCGCCGGCAGCTTCAGACGCAGGCGTGTGTGAGATACCACCAACCGATTCCAAGTCTCGCGATACCTAATCCATGCCTCTGCAACCGATTCATCTTGGTATTTATGGCTAATTCCTATCGATTGAGGAGGTTGCGACCGGATATCACTTGTTGAACCAGATATCCGGTCGCATCGGTTTATTGTTCACAACCTTAGTTTCTACGCATATTAGACGTGATGTATTTTCAAAATGCATTATGGGAAATGGTATGTAACTAGGATTTTACTAGGGTTCCTAGTTACATGCTCATTAAATTGTGCTTCCACCTGTTAAATCCACAGATTTGTCGCTCTGGACAATGAGTAACTTACTCAATTTAAAATTAAATATGTAGTGACTATACAGTCGAATGTTGTCATCATCAGTCAAACAAAAACAAATTAATTTAGTAATGACTTTTTCTTCACCTTTTATCTCAACACAGATCACCACCTTGGTTATAATTACATTTTGAAGTTATCCAAAAGTTGTATTTTGTATTATAGTGTCATCATGTTTCCCCCTTCCATTGTAGGTGGATCGATAGTGTGATAATGCTGAGCATCTCTGCCTCAGTCTATTGGTCGTATTGAATTAAAGTCCTTCTACCTCCTTAAAAAAAGAGTGAAGCGTTTAATGAACATGTGTTCAGTGTCGGTATTGAAAGTCTTTCTATAGACTCAAATGAGCTGCAGCTCATTCTTTGCCAGTCATTCTGCCTAATCCAATTCACAGTGTTTAGACCATAATGATGTCTGACTGCCTGCACTGGTGTAAACATCGTAGGCAAACAATGCATGATTACAAAGCTTTGCATTCCCATTATGAATATGTAAATGTGCATGAATGGCGCTGAGTGTGAGTGTAAATGAGTTTTACTTATGGTTTGTAAAGACTATGGCGAAAGCTCAAAGACAATGTAGAGAGACTGCTCTGTATACATCAGTGCTGAAGTATATGTGCAGCAATATGTCATACAACCCAAGCTCATTAGGATGATGGCTGAACTTTAATCTGACTACAGTGATGACAGCATTAGCTACTGAAAGTTTCAACGGATTGGACCAGGTTGGCATGAAATGTTGAGATATTAAGAATCACATTATTCATGAGCATGCCAATGGACTTTTGTCGGGAACTAATAATAATAATAATAATAATAATAATAATAATAATAATTAGGGATGTCCCGATCAGGTTTTTTTGTCTCCGAGTCCTTTGATTTTGAGAATTGGCCGATACCGAGTCCCGATCCGATGCTTCTATAATAAATTAAAAAGATAAAGAACAGGCAAAAAAACAGATCCAGGATGTCCCTTATTTATTTTATTCACCTTATTTTAACATTCAACCTGAAACAGAGCACTTTTGTGATGTAGCTTGATCAATCAACCAATAAATTAAAAAAAAAAATGTACGTTAGACTTTAGTGCAAGATTAAATAATATTAAATGAAAAATTCTAATATAAAAATGAATAGTGCCTCATCTTAAAATACCCAACAGGCATGTTAGCAAATAAGAAAATAAAAGTGCCACAGTGCTGTAAAGTAACGCCAGTAATGTGCTTGTAGGAACTACACTCTTAATGCTGACTCTCCTCATTTAGTTTCACAGATTAAAATGTATGTTTTTCTTGATGAAAAGTATGACAACTTCATTTGGTTGGCATTGCAGGTGCACAGCATGTAAAGTATTAGCGTCATTCTTTCAGCACAAACCAGCACTGACGCAGCACAAAAGATTGAGACCATTTTCACAGAGTTTTGCATGTGGTGGGGTGCCAGCTTCACCAAGATAGGATGGTCTATTCTCACACACAAACATACACGCGCACACGCAAATCACACAAACACTGGCGTGAGCGCGCGCAAACAAACACCTGTGCGGAGCAGACAAATGCCCTCGAACATCTGTGCGCACACACACTAGCATCAGGCTCGTTACCAGAGAGGCCACCGATACGTTTGGTCTCTTCCAAACAAATGTTGTAGGGATTTACCTGCTGTTGAACTCTTTTATTCACAAACGTCTGAGAACTTGGGTCTAACTCTGCACTTCCGCTCTGCATCCAACTTGTTCTGCAGACCAAACAACAGACAGGGCTCCTCTTTTTGACACAAGTTCTTCTGTGTCATCATGTTCTACTAGTTCTGCAGCTTCAGAGCTTTTTTTTTTATATCTATTTACACCGTAACGAGAGTGTTTACCTTCGCAGTGCATTATTGAAAAGGCTCCGGTCTGACGCGGCGCAGCGTAGCGTTCTGAACGCTGTGTAATCAATATAACGGTACGGCGGTATATTAAAAATGTATATCATAACGAAAATATATACCGGTATTTGCTATGAACCGGTATACCGCCCGCCCCTATAATGATAATAAATATACATATATATCCGAGTCCTGATCGGGCGATAACGTCCGATTCTGATCGAGTTTGAAGCCCAATTTCCGATCACTTGATCGCATTGGGACATCTTTAATAATGATAATGCATTGGATTTTATATGGCACTTTTTCAAAGACACTCAAAGCGCTTTACATTGATGTGCAATGCCCTGGGGCAGACTGACAGAAGCGAGGCTGCCATAGTGCGCCATCGGTCCCTCCGACCACCACCAACACTCACTCACAAACCGCATTCATACCAGGCAATGTGGGTAAAGTGCCTTGCCCAAGCACACAAAAGCAATGACTTGGATAGAGTGGGATTCAAACCCCCAACCCTTAGGTTATATTATTGACCCACTCTACCACTGAGGCACGGTTGCCCCTTGAAATGTTGATGATATAAAAATTCAAATCATAAAAAACAGTTTTGACTCTATTACATGTATTATTGATAGAGCATAACAATGAACCATTGGATTTCATTCATTTCTGAAGGAAAAGGATTTTGTGGAAAACGTATGCATGAAAAGTAGGACAAAAGGAGAGCACAAATCTCCGCCAAGCACCAAATATCCTCTTTGCCAGATATTGGCAGTTATTTGGATCAGTGATCCTGATCATGGTACCATGATCATTTGCACTTTAAAGGCTTGGAAGACATTTCTATCCCCATTAAAAACCATACAGTAGGTCCAAATGGACACCCCTATGTTTTGAAAAAGAAAGATGTTTTTGAAATTTTTCCTATGATGAGAGGTAGGGATTTTTTTAATTTTTGAAGCTGATCCAAAATCAGTATATTTACCCAAATCCTCTCTAACATTTTGTGGAATATTCCATGGAGGAAAGTTTATCTTTGGTTAAAGGTTTTATCAAAGTCAATGAATGACTTTTGATGTAATTCTGCTAACAGACAAACAAACAAATAAATAAACGGAGGTAATGACATGTTATTGAGAAGGTTTGATGACCAAGCTGTTACAATTGCTCCGGGTTCCTTAAAAATGGGCAAATTTAGGGGGTTTAAGTCAAATTTGTAGTTCATTGCGACCTGTTGTGGACATGCTATCAATCTAAAGTTGTCCAAAGAAAGACCTGGCAACCTTGTTTTTGTAAAGTGGATCCATAAAGTGTGTTTGATTATTCACTGTACTGTTGCTCTCTATCACAGAGACATTAATGCTAATAGAAATAGAAGGTATTAGTCTTGCAAACTAACTGCACCCTTGAGCTGTATAGGTAACTGAACCATACAGCAATCGAACGACATTGCCTGGTCTAATAAATCTTTTACACAGGGATGGGGGCCGGGCATCAATAGTAAAGGAGTTTCTTGCATTAAAGTTTTTAATATATTTCCATATATTTTTGAAAATAATAACCTTCTCAATTCTAACATCAAAAGCTATAAAAGAAGTGTAGATAAAGTCAAGTTGAAACTAGAAAGTATTTTTGCACAAATTATTTAGCCAATAGAGTATATAGATCTTTGGGTGAAACATTTTAAATAATAAAAATCTCGTTTTTTAAAAGAAGGAAATGTAAAACTTTACAAGTATAGATCCTAGTCATACCAGAAATGAAAGTGGGAAACAGTAGACGATGCAAGAAAGTTGAGATCCTGAATCACAAACACTGAAGTTAAATAGATCTGAGCTTGGATTTGGCTTCAAGTATATTAACAAGAGTCATAAATTAGCCACACAGCAGTATCTGTTGCCTTAATTAATTCATGTCCCTGGTAATTCCCAATGCTGTGAGTCAGAACCTGTCCCATCTCCAGAGAGCTCTCCTCTAACTCCCAATGTGCCTGTTTTTACAGTGTGTGTGAGTAAAAGGTTGCCGCTTCCCAATTAAACCCAATCTCCAGACGCACAGCCACCCGCCTCGAGGCATGTGGCGCTATAAAAACCCAAAGAGCAGACAGTGAGGGGAGTGCAATCTTCCCTTTATGTTCGTGGGAATTTGAGTGAGTTCTTTATAATCTAACAAAGCCAATGTCAGCAAATACAGCCAGCGGAGAAAAGAAAAACAACTCAGATCAGTGGATGAGGATTAGACTTGTAATGAAGAAAGGATGCTTTGCTGAAACAAAGACAAGCCTTACATCACACAGTAAAGTCATTGAATGCTCTAATTACTGTTTAAGGAAGACATTAAACACGGAGTTGACCTGATTGGAAAATGACCTTTTTTCACTTTAGTTTGATCACTATTTCTGGGACTCAAAACACCTGATTTAGCTTAGTTTGCATTCAGTTAGTTTGCATTGATGCAGTTGTATGAGCTGCTCATTTATGCTGCGTTCAGACCGGATGCGTCACGAAATGTCCGCACGTCCAGATTTCATACAAAGTCAATTGATAGATGCGTCCCAGATGCAAAATCTTTCCTGTGCGGCGGTGTGGTGCAATCCGCACGTCAAGAGCGTTGGCCGTGCAAATGCGCTCTTGACTTCTCGAAGACTGGAGTGTCTGAGCAAATTGCATATATATATATATATATAGTTTTTTGTTTTTTTCCACTTGTCTGCACATGCTGTCAAAGGTCAACACTACAAGAAGGGCAGTCATTTTGAGACAGAAACTCATTAATTAATTAATTTTATTGCTTAATTGTGACTATCACCAACCCTCCCTAAGGAAGGGTGAGAAATATTTTATTATAGGGAGAATAAAAAAGGGAGAGTAGTGTTTCACCTATATAAAATAGGCGGTGTGGCTGATGTATTTGCTTCTCGGTTATGCAGATTAAAAAGAGAGTTTAAACAACACGGGCACGCCTGGAAGTCCCTTTTGTGTCCATGTGAGTAACAATTATTTTGATAGTACTGATTAAAAAAGGAAAAACCAACAGAAAAGTCTCCCTACACTGGTTGAAGCACATCATAGAGGGTGACATCACGCCGTAGGGGAGCAAAATCACAACGTAGGGGTCCCCCTACGGTCAACAGCGGTGACGAGAACCCTGTACAAGTGTCTGCATCTCTTTGTTTGTTTCCACTCAACACTTCTCAACTAGTTTTGCACTAGTTTTGCACTGTGGTGGGTGCTTCTCAACTGTTACCCACAATGCCACGTGCTCTACGCCACATTTTTGTGTGTGTTCGCTGTTGTTCAGAGTCTGTCGCTGCATGCCTTGATCCCAGATACGGGTTCTGGTCGGAGCCACCCTGAAATGTGGGCATTCCCAGTCAAATCTGGCTTTACGCGTCCTTACGCATATTGTCCCGTGGTGCTTTTTCCTCCAACGCGCTTCTGAACTTGCAATTAGTGCAGTGCCCCCAGAAGGTGAAACATTATATTGCATTATATTATATACTGTATCACTTCTCTTTTGACGCTGTGGCTGTAATGTGCATATACACACTCACATCTCCAAAACAACACACACACACAAAAGCACAGGCAGAAGGCTATGCAACAGTCTGCATTGTAGCCAAATACAGTATTTACATGTGTTAGCTCAACTCCATGTTCTATGATTTTTGAGAAAGCTAAAAAAATGGCAGCGTGGCAAAGTCCACCTCCTTTTAAAAGAATCACATCAGACCGCCTTCTTTCACAGCCTTATGCACGTTGGGTTTATTTACGTGCGGTTGGCGTGCGTAACTCCATGTGGGTAAAAAAACGCAAACAGGAGAATAGGGCCTTACTGTATAAGTGAATGTCACTGAATACTAGGCTTTAACCACAGATTAACTGACAGCTTTAATGTCCTGTGACAAATGTCAAAGGCTGGGTTCCCTTAGTTCCTGGTTTTGGTTATTTGTATTGTGTATCCCCACCTAGGGTACTTTGTGGCCCCTCTTGTCACCTTTTCTGAAAATTCTAACTTGACCATTGGGGTGTAGTTTAAACCCAACTACATTTGTCTTCTCCTGTGTTATATGATTAAAGTTGATTCCTGTGAATGAGGTCATTTTAGCACGTTAAACACTTCTTCAGTGGGCCACACATTTTCAATTCTGAAGAACTCAACTTTGCACGATAAGAGAAATAATCTATTGACAAAAGCGTTTTCTTAAGCAAATAGATTTTCTGTGTCGTCAAACTTTTTACCTGAAATAACCAAAAATATTCCACATTTCTCTAATTATTTGAAAGGTGATTGCCTTCTCCTGACTCACTGTTGCCCTATTGCTTCACCCAGATAGTTTGTCTTCGTTGTGAGTCTGTGACTTTATTGTTATTGCCATCTTTGATCAATGTGAGGTGATGGCGGCCGTGCCAGGGATCTGTCTGTTTCATTGCACACTCTATTACCTGCCAAGCTAAGCTGATAATTATAGATCACTTGTAAAACACTGTACAGGTACTTTGGAGATTTCACTTTCTTTCAAGTAGAACTGACATTTTATCGACTTTCCTGCAGGAAAGTTGTTGGTGTCAGACCAATGTATTGCCAATGCTGACTTTATGCTAACTCACATTATTTTGCTTTGAAAATCTGTTTTTTTTTTTTTAATACATGTGTGGGTTTTCTTTGGTCAGTTTTATTATCACCAAGATCAGTCCATCAGCATGAGGTGGGTCTACGGGCAGTTAGGATGGTTTTATGGGCAATGATGGATAGGCTCCATTGGGTCTACAAGGGATTGGTTAACTCTAGATTTTCACCGGAGCAAACGTATTTACATTCATTTCATGAAGTTGTTTTTGTCAGAGAGTCTTGGGTTCCAGGGGTAGCTTCAGCATCTTCTCTGAGGTGTGGATGTTCCCCTTCTCCAAAGCCCCACTTTTTTCTACAGGCACACATTTGGGTGATTTTCCCCCAATAATAGTGATAGTGTCATTATTTCTACACTGTATGTACTGACTGCATCTATAGTGAGTAAAAGTGATCCAGTAGTTGTAAATAAATATCCCAAAGTGGTGATTCCCAAGGAAATTCATATGATGATGAAAATATTTTAGTCAGGTGATCATTTTTACCCAATCGAAAAATGCCATTTTTTTGTTCCACTCCCCTGCAGCTGTTTTTTTAACAAGGTGACTATGTCTTCACCAGGGAAGCCTAAAGCCCAGAAATGGGTAGACCAAAGACCAAGTTTCCAGTTTCATTTCATATTTTTTTTCTAAGATTTTTTTTGTTCTCAAATTCCTCATTTTTCAGTAATTTTGGATAATATTTTTACAGTCCACCCATGGTAGATTTTATTTTATTTTTTTTAAAATTTTGTTTGCCATGACATAGTTGAAAATAAAAGAACACAACTCTAATTTGTCATGTATTGTTATATTTTAATATATTTTCATTATGATTACTTTGTATTGGGTATAATACACCCGGCAATGGTGATGGTGTTACTTATTTTAACGATAGTGTTCTAGGGTTAATAAGCACAGGTCGTAGGCCTCACAAATCAGTAAATCAAAGATAATTTACTCACAAATTTAGAAATTGCCCCATTTAACAGGTTGTTTTGCAATCCATCACTAACAATGCGTTTGTTGACAAAATATCATGTGACTTGAACTTTAGAAAAGTTTTGCCAATTGCATTGCGGGATATGGGAATCCTGTAAGACAATGCAAAGGAACATCATCCAAGTAACCAAAAAAGGAAGAGAGTAACTTGCTTGATGACATTTTTTTAAGGTATTCCCCATGAAATAAAATATTTTTTTGTTAAAGTGCAGATTCCAGGTAGTAGTAGTAGTAGTAAGGAGTGTGACAATATCTTGATACGGCGATATATCGCAATATTTTTTGCACAATTGATTATTGATATGCTCGCGCTATATATATATATATATATATATATATATATATATATATATTTTTTTTTTTTTAAGATTTATTTTATTATTTTCAAAACCTTTACTGCAAGTAAGAAAGACCCTATTTTTTGTTTACATAAAGCACTATTGGAGATAATTATTCGTTTACATCGGTATGTTGACACTTATTTACAGAAATGTTGCACTAAAATAGTCTCACTGTTCATAGGACACTTTTTCAATTCATTGTCTTTCAAAGATATGAAATAAAAATTTTATTTTTTCACATAGATTCTGTCATAGATTATCGTAGATTGTTTTCTGACTAATATATCGATAATCGCAGTATTGTCATATTGTGAGAGAATTGTTATTTTGAGCTTTGTATCGCGTATCGTATGGTGAGGTACCCAGAGGTAGTAGTAGTTTTGGACAGTACCTGACTTTCAACAAGAGGTCACTCACTAATGGAAATGAAGAATAATCAGTCTTGTTTTGTTGCTATATGAGGGCGTACTATCATTTGTAGCAGACTTGCTGTGACTGACAGTTAATAACCCAGCAGTACACTCAGAGCAAATAACATCCAATGATAAAAACTCCAGTGCTATGGTCTAACACTGCAAATATTATGCATTGATTTTTGTACATCTCCTCTAGAATTGCATCATTTCCTATTGTAATACTGCTGCCGATGACACAAAAGGATTTGGTTTGCTTTCATGAATCTCATCGAAAGTTACCACAAAATTAATTGTGGTTGATTAGCATTTGTTTTGGATTGTTGTTAAGCATTTATCTGGAAGAGAGAGCGCCAACTTAAAGATAAGAGAGAAAAACAAGAGCTGAAAACTCGCTTAGTTTATCCTTTTATCATAAATGGGGAGATTTTATACTTATAATGCTGACATCTGCTCATGTCTGCAGCCAGAGGCGGATGGTTTTATTTGATTTATTTTTCATTTCATTGATAAAATAATGGCACAGTAAAATTATTTTTTAAGGTTGACAATGCAATTTATTCCTCCTCGTCAATTTTGAAATAATTAAAATGCAGCAGTTTAGGGATCTGTGGGATTAATGAGGTTGACTAATGCGTGGAATGTAAATGACCGTGTGGATGCTGGGTTGTATAAGAAGGGCCGGCTGATGTGGGCAAAGGTTTTTAGATTATCCCGGTTTTCGATTAGTGAATGTGTTTTTGTTTTGGTTAATGTAATTGGGAGGGTGGAAATTTTTTTTTTTTTTTCTTTTTTTTTTTTTTTGAGGGTGGAAAATATTAAATCAAAGGCTACAGTTCTGCGCACCTACAGCAAGCACACTGCTGCATTCATATTAATACAGTTGTTTTGTAAGTACGTTTTTCAATGTCACCTCATTATAAAGTCATGATTTCAGTCTATTTATTGGAACAATTTAACTCTTTCTCAAGGTTCAAATTCACAATTTTTAGGACCACTGTTATAATTCAAATGTCAACTTTAACAACACTTAACACACGCTTCGTCATCATTCTCCTCAGTACCGGGATTGCAATGTAAAAGGTACAGTAAATGCTTCTGCTTGTACTTAGATGTCACAATAATAGAATTCTGGTAGACTGTTGTTAGTATGTTAGCAATGAGGTAAAATATAGCTAATGAGTCGTCGGTTTTCACATGCTGGAATGCATAAAAAAAGCAGCTAGATTTCGGCCCAACAATAGGTTCTTTGGCTTGTCTTTAATCAGATTGTAAAGAAAAAAATGTCTATATAGGAGATAAATGCGGCAAGATATCGCGGTATTAAAATGCCACAACATAAAAGAAAATCAACATGATCTACTACAAACCAGATTGTTGTAGTTTGGTTTTTTTTTAAAAGTATATTCCTATTGAGTTGAAAAATCATACCGAGAGTAAGTATATACAAACCTCGAGTCAGATAGAAACATCCAATTATTTTTCCAAATGCATTATTTTTTGTCTTTTTTTCCTTTAAAGGAATATTATATCATTATTTCAAGCCTATTGTATTGTATCGTGAGCTCAATGTATCGTCCCACCCCTACTATTGAAAGAAGCATCTAAAGTGCCTTCTGATTTATCCTGACTGATGACTTGATTGACGAGCTGTTGAGCTCCTACGGCTTGGCCTGATTGACGAGTGGACACTGACGCTATCAGACTTGTTGGAGATTCTAGCATATACTTGGCAGTCATGTTGCTCCTGGTGGCACTTTAATTTGGCCGAGAAAGAATTCACAAACCAGTGCGTCTTCCAGTTGACGGCACCAGTCTATGTTTAACATGAGGGGGTTGGAGTGAAAGAAAGTGGAAAGCTGCTGTGGAATGAGTCAGAGAAGCGACTGATTGATAACGTCATTGACTCATACATGCTGTGGAGCTGCAGTCACTATCTTGGTGAGGCGTAGCAGAAAGAGTTAACCGCACAGTTAGAATATTTCACAATAACTCAGTGGACTGTTACACTACCTGTAAGGCTGTGCATTTGTGTCTTATTGAGGGAGTATTCTATCTATTAGTCTCCACTGTATAGACGGTTTTCACGATGCGTCATCAAACCGGAAGTCACTATATTGGAGGTACTCAGAAAGTAAACATCGAGCAGATCCCGAACGTCGAACGAAAGGAAATGGTGAATTATTGTCGTGCTTTGGCTGTACCTATCGGGTTTATAGACTGCCAAAATTTAGAACACATCATGAAGAACATTGTCCAAAGTTATCAGAGGAGACGCTTGTGGTTAGCAAAGCTAAATCAGGATCTACGAGGCAAAAATCTGGACAACATCCGAATTTGTTTGGCCCATTTCTCTAAAAGGGCCCATGTTACACTAAATCAACTTTTTTGTGCTTTAATCATCATAAAAGTGCTATGTGGGCTTCATACACATGCCCAAAGTGTTTGTTTTCATTGATTCCTCAATCGTTAGTTAGAGGGTGATTTGCTCCTTTCTTACTGCAGGGCGAGCACAAACACCTCGCTCCAATTTGATGACGCGTCCCCACTTTGATGACTAATTTGATGCGGCACTGAGCTGGAGAAGCCGCGCCTCCAGGAAGCTCTCTGCCGTGATTGACATGTAAACAGACACGCCCACAAAGGTGAGCATTTCAGGGTCCTTCGCGCAGTGCTATGTATGTATTTTCTACAGTTTATGTATGTACCGGTGAACGCCCCGCCCCCACGCTCTGTCTCGTGTTTATAAAGCAGCGTGAGCTCAGCTACGTCACCGTGCAGGGAGGAGGAAGTCAGTGTCCCGTCTATAGACACGCCTACTCATGAATATGCACAAGTGGGACGCAAATCAGCCCATTTGTGTGGAGTTGCTCAGAAAGTGACTTTTCAGAGGCTAAAACTCTGGAAAAAATGCGAGTTTGGGAAAAAAATAAACCTCAAATACTATGTTTTTGGGGTCTTAGAACAAATGAAAATGGGTGAAAAATAGCATGACATGGGACCTTTAAAGAGTAACTAAACCCCTGCTTTCTGCTGACATACCACTAGGAGGGGAATTCAAAAAATGCCTTGATTATGGGCGTTACTGCTGTAGGAGTAAGACACGCCCACTCTGTCAGCCCATATTGCTGTTTGCAGAGACAGACGGTAATACACACAATGATGTGTCTGTACACACACAGCGAGTTCATAAGCTGAAATATGTCAAGACTACCACAGGCACACATAATCACAACGTGAACCTCACACACAGCCTTACAGACATCACTCAGGGGCAAACAACCCTGCTCTCGGGCACATAGCGATAAGACGAACACACACATCCGCACATGCGCAAGACAGAAGAGAATACACTCATAGCATGATGTGTCTGTAAATACACACATAGCTTGGTGAACCCCCTGATTAACGTGGAATTTGCTCTTTATAGAAGCACAGAGTCAAACATCACCGCACATGGAACACAGTGGACTTCCTCATTGCCTGTCAATCAAGGCTCACTGAGGGCTGTGATTGGAGTAAACCCTCTCCTTCCTTTCAGGTTTTATAGGAGAGGCAGGGCCAACAGTAAAAGTGATGAAGCAGGGGAAATTGGAAGAATCCCTTTCAGCCAATATCAAAATTAAATTGTCATAGTCGGCGTTCAACCCTTAATGGCCAGTATGACGGACATTTTACAGCTAAATGCGCAAAATTAAAATACTTTTACTAAAATGTGAAGAGTGGGACTAGGATCAATCAACAGCACTACTTAATACCCAACTACATATGTGTTCAGCAGAAAAAACTCGATTTGGGGTTTCTCTTTTACTAATTTTCTAGTGTGATGTTAATATAATTCATATCAAGCTACTGCATGTTTATTATTGACTTAATATAATCACATTCAATAGCCTGCTACAGTAGCAACACAGTTCATAAAATGTGCTGTATTTCTCATTGTATTCCAGGTAAAAGGTCTGAACTTTATCAAAAGGATGACCCAGATTGGGTTAGGATTAAAACCAGGTAGTTGATGATATCAGGATATGCAAACGATGGAAGACTTTCCGGGTCGTCATTGATCCAAGACAAGGGAGCCAACTTGCACCAACTGCACCACCGATAAACCGTAACTTTTCCAAATATCATGCAATTTCTGGCGACCAAGTCCTTTCTTGTATGCCTTTGGATCTATAATGCATCTTGAGGAGCTTTTCTGTGGTTTTGGGCATTTATACATCGCAGTGTTTACCTCCAATATGGCCGCACATCTGGGTTACTGCCCAGAACGTGACATAGGTGAAAACCCTCTATGCTTAGGCATTTTAGAAAGCTCACGGTAACATTCACATTCACGTAAACAGTAGTGCTGTATCACTCGACTGGTCTTGGTCTCGGACTCAAGAGCATTTTTACCCAATCTTGTCTCAGAATGGCCGGACTCTGGATTCTCCATCAAGAGCAGTCGAGACCAGCAATGATTTGCTATTTTTTAACTTCATTAATGCGATAATAAAAAGAACCACATTAAACTGTTCCTGATTCATTATGGTTGTGATTTTACTTCAATCTTTTCCAGTTCCTTATGTGTCAGACACATGCAAAAACTAAGACATCAGGTCATCTCCTTTGTAATATACCTTTTACCGCATACTTTTAGGCCTCCTTCATCTGACAAATAAACATCTTGTTTACATGTATTTAAATTATTCTGGAAGTAACATTGGATTTTTTTTTTTGCAAAAATGTAGTTGAACAAAACAAAAAGATTTGAGATTTGGTCTTGATTCCCAAAAGTCTTGGCCTTGTCTTGGTCTTGGTGCATTCTGGTCTCAGGCCAGTCTTGGTTTTCAGTACTAGTAAGGACTTAGAGGCAGTGTAGCTTTCATGTTAATGTGTCATTCTACTGTGACATGAAAAATGAAATGTTTAGGTGATGATATATCTATCTATCACGACAACCTTTTTATCAGAATAACTCATGGCAGTAAACAGGCTGCGTAAATATAATTTTACAGCTCCATTTTCTCTCTAAAGCACATTTAATGAACATTCCTGTCTGTCTGTCTCATCTCAAAGCAGTGCCTTTATCGCCCAGTGGTGCTGAATGATCAGGCATCATAACTTCTTTCATATCGTTTGCACATCGTGACTCATGCAATAAAATGACCTCCCCATGGTGTTTTGTTAGTGGACTGTGGTTTAGGATTCCACTGCTGTTTTTCATCAGATAAACTTCACAAAGGGTGAACGAGATTTTAGATTGTAAAGTGAGGTTTTTGTCCAAAGCTGTTTGGTATGACAGGGTTCAGTCAGACTTAATCTTGATTAGAAGGTCGGGGGGGGTTAATGGAGCTGAAAACATTTTCCATGTTGTCCTTGGCTGTGGAAGGGTTTTCTCTAGGTAATTTGGGTTCTCGTCTTTAACATTGAAGTGGAGCCTTTAATGCAAGGATGTAAAGTTAACTTTAGTTCAATTTTCGCATTTTGCCAAGTGTGATCTTAAAGCTGATATCCGGAGTTTCTGAGAAATCTATGTTTATGTATGATTCTTTTGAAATGCGAAAAAATACCGAAATAGTCTTAAATATTGGTCTACTGCCGGTGGTCATTCATATACATTAATGTATATGAGTCCCTCCTTCATCCAATAGACCCCTATATAAATTGAAACAATCATGCCCAACCAATAGGCTTTGACTTCCTGGAGTGAGGACTGTCAAAGTGAATGCGCGTGCTGCGTAAACTGTGCACGGAAACGAGACCGCTCGTCTCAAACAAGTATCACTCCGAGCAGCATAGCGTCATGGAGGAGCTCTCCGAAACTCCAGTTACCCATTCCACGATTGCCAAATGTACAAAACTTCTACTAAAAGACAAAAGAAAAGTCTGAGTACAAAGCTTGTGGATAGACGTCTTCGTGACTGCAACAGGATCCCGGAGCTGCTTCTGCTACTCTAACAATAAATATGTAGTTTTTGTAATTATTAAACTTTATGTTTTGCAATGTGCGTGCACAAACGTAGAAGCGTAGCTTCTGGTAGATTGGCAGAGGCAGGAGAGGAAGTAGAGCTGTTGAGGGCGGGACATCAAGACGTTCTCTCAGAAATTACGGATAGCAGCTTTAAATGGACAAAACTATAAATACCCGATCATAATGTTTCCTGTATAATTATCCAATCAAACCTACTGTTTGAGTGCAGAGAACTTGTATTATATTTTCTGTAACACCTAAAGTTTCCTATTATTTGTATTTTGCTAAATTATTCGACAGGCTCAATTAATCCATTGGGTCTTTAATCTTTTTCTTAAACATTTAAAGCACGTGTCCAACTCAGGCTCTTTAGAGCAGTGGTTCCCAACTTTTTTCTCCTGTGTACCCCCTTTTGCAATTTTGTCAAATTGGGTGTACCCCCTCTTCTTACAATAAGTAGCCCTGCTGCAGTATTTCATTTGTGTATCAGCGAGTTCTCCTGAACTACTTCCTGTCTCTCAAACATGGTTCCCTAAGGCTTGATCCACAAATTCAAAATACTAAGCGCATTGGCTTCATTAGTAAGTTAACACTGTCTTCTTTGTAAAATATAGCTCACTAATTAATGTCAGAACTGTGATTAAAAGCCTATTTTTTTTTTTTTTTTTTAAATAATTGACGTTTTTCAGTACCAACTGCAATGTATTCCTCTGCCTCTGGGGTACACTATCACTGCTTTAGAGCACCCAAGGATGAAATCCAAAGATATATATCTATATATATATAAAAAGAAAACATCAATTATCATGTCTGTTACCAAAACATTCTGTTGTAGATATCTCAGTTCTTCCAAATCCACAAATTTAATGAAACTCCAAAGTATGAGCTAAAATGAGTTCTACACCCTTGCTTTAAAGCCTAAACATTGTTCTTAATTTCCTTCTGAACATGTTCTCGTTTTGATTTACTTTTAAAATCATTGAAATTTACAATCTCTATTTAAAAGTACTCTAAATGCCGATCGGATGTATTAGAACTTATTAGAAATAATGCAATTATGAACCACAGTACACAAAAAAGTTTGTTTACAATCATGCAAACGCTTTCAATGTAGAGCACACAAAATGTTTGTGGCACAGTGAGGATGATTGTGTTCTCATATTATCATAGCACTAGATTTGTTTGTTGCTGTGATTATCTGACTTGTGATGGACTGGAGAGCTGCCCAGGGTGTACCACACCTTATGGCATTAGTCAGCTGGAAACACCATCACAATAACACAATAAAATATATGTTTTAAATCTGTGTTTATTTATCAATCATATACTGAAAGTTCATGAATCTCATTTCCATATTGAATTTATAGGCACACTGTGCAACTTTTGGCCACTCAGGGCACTAAACCTGTTTTTTTCACATCAAGTGCCCCTAGTGGCCACAAGCACCGCAGCATTGTCGCAAATATCAACAGTCCAGTCAGTCAGTCGGGCCAGCCTCCTTTGTCTTTTGATTGTGTATGCAGACAGTAGTTGACCTGTAACTTCGGGATAAGGATTGGCTCTAAGGGCTGGGTCTGTTGGGCTCGCGCCGCGGCTGGAGCAGCAGCAGCCACCACCGCTCCCCTCCTCTCCCCGCCGCCGGAGGTCCGGCACTCAGCCCTCTTTGCCGCGTAAGTGGCGCTCTCCCCCTACTCCCTGGCCTTGCCACCGTCGTCAGCCCCCTTCGCCAGGGGCGGGCGCGGACCGGGGGGCGGGTGACCCTGCGTGCCCTCCGCTGCGTCCGGCGCCGGGCGGAAGGCGGTCAGCTGAGGGAGGCAAGGTCTCGGCGGCGTCTTTTTAAGCCTCCTCAGAAGCAGTTTTAAACTTTGTTTGCCACGGCCATGACCAGGAGTCGAACAGGCAGAAAAATACTAGCCCAATGATTATATCTGAGCCTGTGGTTACGTGACTGCTGTAAAGTGAAACATTCTCCAGGCATTCTCCAGGTCACATGCGTCAGCCAAAGACGGTCCGTCTCTCCAAACTTACATAGTTGGTATTTCAAGAGGGAAACCCCGCTCGGGCATTGATACTGTCAAGTACTGTATGTTGGCTGGAGGAATCATTTAAAATAACTCGTATGGGTCAACTCTTTAGGTCACAAAGTCCACGGTGTGCCTTTAAGGCTACTCTGCTCTCTTCAACAGACTTTCTTCTCATTTATTCGTTTTCCTTTCAGAGGAATGATGACACATTAAGCAGAACGTAAAGCTACACACTGTTTCAATCCCGCGGTTTTTCTCTTTGTGACCAGAGGAACCTCATCATACGAAGGTCGAAGGCGAGCTTTGTCTTTGTTAGCTCTTTAGCACCTTTGCTAGCTCGTAGTACCTCATTCGGCTATGAAGAGAAAAAGAAGAGCAGACTCTGAACAGGCGATAATAGTGTGTGTTTGATCATTTTCACATTTTTCTCCCTCCGGACACACTGTTGTTAGTGTTTGTCATTACTTTTCAGCAATGAGGGAGACAAATTCCGCCTCAATGCAACCTCTGCCAACACAGAGACTGTTTGTCTTTTGTGCCAGGGAGACAATAGAGATATACTGTATATTTACTGGGGGGAGAGAACAGATCCATTTGAAGTGTGGACTTAAAACATGGCTTGCTGTAACAACGTATCAGGTCCTTTCACAAGGTGCGTAGCCATTGATTTACCTAAAGAGACTTGTTCAGGGACGACTAGAGCAAATATTTGTCATTGTGTAATCCATTTTTATTCTATTTACTGTAAACATGAAGCCTCAGGGACTATAGCCTCACAAATTCACATTTTGACACTATTAAGGTGTCTTTAGTAGTCAAAGCGTTTGTAAATGATAAAACTCAAAAAGGTATTTTAAAGAATGAGTAAACAATAAGCAACAAAAGTACATATTTATTAACATATTTTTTCTACATTATATGACAAAACTTCGACTAATTATCCAAGCACTTGAAAAGTTGTAAAAACTTCAACAAACAACAACAAACAAGGAGTCTTAGATGATGTTTACTGTGAAACTAACAACTGTAACTGAAATAACCCTAAATAGGCTATTGTGCAATTGGATTTCTTTTATTTTATCCCACAGTGGAGAAGTTTGCATGTTACAGCAGCCAGGACGCAAAGAGGTAGCAAAAAATATAGCTTGTACATGTGGTGGAAGTTTATTAACATAGCTAGCGCATTAGCTAGCACGTTAGCTTTTCCTTAGCGGCTAGCAGTGAGCTAGTTGATATGCTTGAAACATCTAACAACAGCCGCGTTAAATGACTCAAACACATATCTATATTATTTACCAACTAGTGGTTTTGTGACACTTTTTCGTTGTCTGGCATTTTGACCAAACAAGTTACATTCCGAACAAGCTGAACAGAGATTCCATGTGTGTAATCGGATGTCTGAAGTGGGATTTATGCTGTTTTATTTGTTGTTCTGGAGGCTGAATCTGTGCTCTGCTGCCATACTGGAGACTAGAATTACACACTCCACTTCAGTTAAAGTTTTAAATCATGGAACATTTCTCCAAGTGATGTAATCAGAAGTCGTCCAGACTCGATGAGTTGCAGTGATTCATATCCGGAATCACCATTTGACGTCCTGTGTGTTTAACACCATCTTATTCTGTCTGTATATTTTAATTCAATATTGTAACTTTCACTCCACCCAGCATCTGGAAATCCCAGCACCGTTATTTTTTTGAGCCACAGCAATCGTCACACCTATCCATGAATACTAATGCTGTCAAGAGATTTAAAAAATAATGTGATTAATTAATTATTCTCTGTAATTAATTAATCTAATTAATCTATATTTGAATCGCACCTAAAAAGGCGGACAAACGTCTTCAACTTCAGGTGTTTTTCTTTAAATCACCTTAATGTGGTAGATCAGAAGATTGGTAAAGACATTTTTTGACTTGAACAGATGCAGGAGCAGTCTTTTACATTCCGCTTTATTTACTAGTCCTAAGGAATGCCTGACATTTTGATGTGTACTTTAGTCAATCTCCAAATAATAGAAAATACTAATGAAATAAAACATCAGGACTTCATCGTTTTGACTCCGAACCCTGTCATCTTGTCCAGTTTTGGCAACACAGCGTGGTCGGAGCCTGTTGCAGTTAATACTGTCCGAGTGTCTGCATCCGCTGTCCTTACAAGCTGCTACATGTTTAGCACTGAGGTTGTAGCAGAGGCTGCAAAGCTTTGGTGTTGGGCAAACTCTTTCTTGCTCAATGTGCACACAACTGGGCTTCTGTTTTCCATCCGGTGTTTTTATAAGTCAAAATTAACGCAAACAAAGTTGAGAAGCTCGGTAGTCCCAGGGTAGTCTCCGGTCTTGTATTGTAGCCTGTGCATCAGTGTTCGGGGTATACTGAGAACTCTTGAAAAAAGAAAAGTTCCGAGCTGTTTGGAGTGCTACAAAAAAAGAGCATTTAACGGCGTTATTTTTTTTTAGCACATTATTTTTTCCTGTAATTGATTCATCGCAATTAATGCGTTAAAGTGACAGCCCTAATGAATACCATCGTAAATAGGTGTTTTGACAAAACGTGGCCGACAAAATGATGGCTCCCTAAAAATGAGAACTATGAAAACTCCATTCGCTGAAGTCTTCTTACAGTTAGCTGGTATGCATTATAGAGGCATCTCTGAGAGTATTTTGTGTAATGATAGTAGTCATGAAGATATCTAACTCAGTTGGCTTTGTCATTGAGAGCTATCAGCACTTTGCTAAAGGAAGCCTAAATGCAGACTAACAACGTAACCTTGAAATGCCAAATTTATTGTTAAGATAGACGGAATGTATTGAAAAATGTGACTTTATTATGTGTACTTGCTCCCAATGTGGTCAGGGGTGTGAATCGCAATTCGTTGATGGCCATCAGATTTTTCCGTCACTGTTTTAAAACACTCGTCATCGACAGAAAAGATTTGGTTAACGGCGACCCCTGCTAACACATCCATGCACATAGCATGGAAGTTAACAACCCATTTATAGTCCAGCCGTGTAGCAGTAATACATTTTTAGGGAGCCATCATTTTGTCGGCCACGTTTCGTCAAAACACCTATTTACGATGGTATTCATTAGGGCTGTCACTTTAACGCATTAATTGTGATGAATCGCAATTCGTTGATGGCCATCAGATTTTTCCATCACTGTTTTAAAACACTAGTCATCGACAGAAAATATTTGGTTAACAACTGAAAAGACTTACAGATATTGTTCTAGCACATAGCATGGAGGTTAACAAGCCATTTATAGTACAGCCGCGTAGCAGGAATACATTCTGGGACTTCTGGGTTTGACAGGAAATGACCCGTTTCGAAAAGTCGGGCTTGAAAACCCGATCAATATTCCTTTCCACCGTTAGTTCCCACTGTTACACCATAAGAAGAACAACTGCATATGTCATTTTTCAAATAGCGGTGGAAAAACTGATACCGATGTCGACCCATCTTAGCAAATATCACCCAATAATATCAATGGTCCAAAATTATCGCAGAAAGTTGCATCAGCTTTTGCTTTGCTGCAATGAATGAGTTAGTAGCTCTAAGAAATTAAGCCATAACACATAAACCCAAGCGATAATTATTAGCCATTAATAAGGCTCAGGTGCCACTTAATATGCAAGTGTCAGCTCAAGACTAAAGAGTCAAAGTATGTGTCATCAAATGAACTTATCTTCATTAACTACAGTATGAAGAGTTCAATGGACACTTTTGCTATTTTCTTATTCAAAATTACAGTTTTTGTAATGGTATAAGATTAGCTTGTTTTTTTGTTTTTGCTTTGTTTTACTAAATCTTTAAAGATACAATGATTTTATCTGCAGTACCATAACCCAGGAAATCATCCTCGACAGTTTTTATATCCCGTTATCTGCTGGAAAGCTTCAAAGACCTATGAATCATTTGCTCTGATGCTATAAAACTTCAAATGTATAACTGCTCAAATTGCTGACTTAAGCCCGTTATTTTAAATCCCAGTGTCCCGTCCTTACTGTTGTTTCAGCGTGTCTGAAGCATAAAATGTATTCATTGGATCAAACCGCTTGTCTTATCCTGCTGAAAAAAAAATGCTTGCTTGTCATGATGAGATAGTAAGCAAGGTTCTGAGGCCTGATCCAATGGGAGGGGGGGAAAATAATAAAAAAAATAAAAATAGAGCATTGGATATTTCTGTTCGTAGTCCAGTGCTGATACAGCAGGATTCACTTTTTCTTTCAAATTTTGAGGTTTTTCTCTTAACTCTTTGATGTCATGGGGAAAGCTTTGGTTACTCTCAGCTCTAGAAATGTATTAATGCATAGTTCAAACATCTCCACTGTTGATAATATCCCTGCTTTAGTAAAATTTTATTGGTATTAAAGATGGATTTACTGGTAACTGTTAAAGAAAGATAGTTGTTTAAGGATGTTTTTAATTCTCAAGCTGCACAGGACTATTAAACCTGCTCTGTTGTTATTCTATCTGACATCAAATAGCCTTTAGCTTCTGTAAAGCAGACACAAACCTTGAGAAATAAAAGTCTGACAACTTGTTGGCACATACGGTATTGACGTTGTTTTAACAAGCAATATAATGATCTGGTGGCCATATCAAACTTCTGTGAACATAAAAGAGATTTACATCCATGACATATCAAAAACATGTCATATCTCACCACCTACTCATGAGTCAATAAAATGTCTGCATGATTTCCTACATGACATATATTGTATATATAACATGTAGATTATGGGCTCATTTGAATGCTACCTGCTACCAGTGAGTGAGACGATGACAGATAGAAACAAAATTAGTGATGTGTGGAAAAACTGTCTGCTCAAAAGAAGCAACATTTCATGCAAACTGCTCAATGCAAAACTTTCATACAATGATTCAAGCGGGTGAATGCTGAACCTCATTAAACAGACTGCGTGCTTCACCTGACATTAGGAAGAGCAGTGCAGCTCAGCAAGCTAACGTTAGCGTGACAGCCTTTTTGGAAACGAAGCGGAGCACAAAAAATAAGGAAATTTGTGTTTAGGAGATTTCTTTTATTTTTGCTGTGACAATGCTTGTTGAAAAGTTTATTTCCCTTTAAAGTGGTGCCACATTTGTGAGGAACTTGCTTTTGTGGGATAAGCAGCATGGCTGAGTGTGTTGGTTGGTTGCAAGTAACGGATTGCAAGTACTGACGTTACTGTAATTGAGTTGCTTCTGTGATTACTTGAGTATATTTCTCAATCAGTAATTAGGGGGCCAAGCCCGCATGGGGCCTGGGGACACGCGGTTCCTAGGACCAGCGGTTCTAGGAACCCTATTGTAATCGCTTTTATTATTTTTACCCCGTTAAAGTGGTTCTGCAGGCTAAACCGTGCAAGGGAGGGTGGTGCCCTTTGGAGAGTTGGTTCAGACACCTCCGTGGACCTTGGACACAAAAATTCACATATGTCCGCCAGCATTTTGGCCTTTAACTCCCACACCGTATGTTGCACATTCAAAAACGTCATATCCACTGATTCCCTGAATAGCACTGAATCACCTGGGTTAAGCCCCGCCCATTTCCGCCTGGAATTTTCTTGGCACAAAATCGCGAAAACCCGAAAACCTCCTTTTTCAAACTCCTGCTTGGGGTTTTGTCCAATCAGCGTGAAACTTTGCACATAGTCTTCCGTTAGACCTGATCTAAAGTTCATGGTATGACCTTCGGTCTCTGCTCAGGCCATATCTTGAAGTTAATCGCGATTGGTCAAAGTGGTATATATGGAAGAGCACACAGACCACCCATACCAAAAAGTGCGCCACTGGGGTGGTGTTTAGCTCAGTGGGTAGAGCGCCCGCCCCATGTACAGAGGCTATAGTTCCTCACCTGCAGCGGGTCCAGGTTCGATTCCCGGCCTGGGACCCTTTCCTGCGTGTCATTCCCTGCTCTCTCTGACCCCCTTTCCTGTCAAGCAACTGTCATATAAAGGCCACTAGAGCCAAAAAAAATCCTTTAAAAAAAAAAAAAAAAAAAAAAAAAAAAGTGCGCCACTAGGCGGCGCTAAAATGGCTGCAAACACCTTTTGGGCTGTAACGTTCACATTTTAAATCACATCTTCATAAACTTTATATCTACATGTTCCCTAAAAAGAGTCGCATCTTCTGACATAGTCCACGCCCACTCCCACGGCATATTTCTCTTTGTATGTCACTATACATCAAAAACATACTTTTTCAAACTCCTCTTGGTGTTTAAGCTCTATCTGCACCAGACTTTGCACATACAAAACTTCAGACTCTTTTGAGCGCCTCAAGCCCGTCATTCTTTGTGACGTACTGTACTTCATGGGCTCCGCAAAACCTGGGGGCCGAGTCGGGCAGGAAGGCTTGGCCCCCTTTCATAACTGCTTGCAGTTCTAGTTTTACTTGTACTTAAGTACATTTTAAAATAAGTAAATCAATTAGTTACTCTTCTACACCCAACCGAGTAAATTATAATTTTTTGTTTTAAAATTATCAATGGACATTGTGAAATTACAAAAAGTGAAATGACTAGACAACAATCAAATATATCACATCATAGACAACCGACCAGATTAAACTTGATGCACGGCGTCAAAACAGCATTGAATGCCGATTATTTTACCATTTTCTTGGGTTCAGGTTAGGATTTCTACCTATTATGCTGTTACCCACATGGCAGATTTGGTAATGCACTGTTTGAGTTCATAAATTTAGCTATACTAAGAGACTACATTTAAAAAAAAAAAAATAAGTAATTGAATTCCTTAGGGTTATTTTATTTAAATTTTTTAAGATTTGTACATTTTGCCTTAATCTGACTTTTTAAGTTTGGCAAGATTTATTAACAAAAAATATGGGGGGAGTAACTCGTAACTTTTACTTTGAGTACTATTTAACTGAGCTACTTTTTACTTGTACTTGAGTATTTTATGTATGACTTACTTGAGTACAATTTCAATCAAGTAACAGTACTTCTACTTGATTAGAATATATCATTACTCTTTACACCTCTGATGTCTATGGATGAGATCGGTCTTGTGGACCTAAAGGGAGCATTGTACCTCAGTTTGAGAAGATCACTCAGCTTTCCTTTGGAACCAGAAGAAAACTGAGATCAAGAGAAGAAAGTTTTTTTTGTAACTAACAAACATTTGCCGTCATGCATGTCTGACAAATAGGCACAAAAAGAAAAAGGAAGAAAAAAAAGCCAGCCATTACTGTTGACGTGTTGACAGGCAGAACTTTTGTCCATATGTGAGCAATTTATCGACGTTGGTGGGCGGCCAGTCGAGATTAATGAGCTGTTTGTTAGCTGACCACATGCTTCTAATTATTAGGCTCTTTTCACTGCTTCAAAGCTGGAATGTCTATCACACCTGTGCAATATTGGAGCTTCACCGTTTGGATTTTCTCTCACTGTCTATCTCTTACTTTCATGCATACGCAGAGTTTGCACCAGTAATAAAAAGTTTTCTAACAGTTTTCCCAATTTCATTTGAAAAAAATACAATTCTTAATATAATGTGCATAACATACCAATTTTTTTGAAGTGTCAAAAACACAGTGACAACAAAATAATTTAAAAGGTGATACAAAATTCACGTACATGTGCACGTAGACATTCAGCAAAGGTGGAGTTGCGTTGTTAGAGACTTTTAAATGCCATAATCTACGTTGTTGGACTTTTAAATGCTTTTCATCCTTATTTATCCTTTTTTTCTATCATACCTGTGTTTAACTTAGTGATTTACAACTGCCAGCAAGTGTGTCCCTCCATGTTAAAGCATTTAAGTTTTAGCGTATTAAAACTTTAAATTACAGTGGGTGCTGAATATTTCAAGCTGCATTTTTTTATTCATTTTGGCACCTCCGTAATACAGCTTTCAAAATGTATGTTACAGAAATAAATTATAAATAATAATAATAAAAACACATTTGTTGTCATCCCTTATTTGTGAAGCAAAACTCGAGGCGTTCTATATAGAGTATTTAATTTTTTTTTTTTTTTTTTTTTGCTTCCCATGACAAGAATCTCAAATTCCGCATATGCTTTCATGATCTGTCTGATGAATGAAGAACGTGCAAACACAGTCTGCTTTTAATTTGCTGTGTCCCAACTTGTTAGTTTGTATGTTTGGGTTACGTACGAGTAGGGAATTCTGGTATCGATCCAGAAAAGGCTGAAAGTCAGTGTGTAAAATGTTGATTCACTGAGTTGAATCCCACTTTAAATGAGGCTCTGAACTGCTGGATCGTTCACTGCCCTGAAGCCATGTTCAGTAGTTTCTGCCCTTCACAGCCTCAGGGAACAGATTGACTCTACAACATGTACAATAAATCAAATCAGTAACTTTCTGATTTTTCGCACACAAGTGGTGGCTGTGTTTACCTAAATAATTCATGACCGACACAGCTGTGTGAGAGAGTTATGTGAGGGGGAGGTGAAGCAGTAGCGGAAGCAAAGGAAGACAATGGTGAACTTCTTATGAACTTGTGAGCGAATAAAAGTTGGACAAAGACGAGTCATTAATCCGCCTGGTTGCATTAAAAACTATTCTTTTAAAGCGTTGCATTGTGGAAACAAAGTTCTCTTTTTCTACTTGCATCACTATTTCGCCAAACTACTCTCACTTGTCATGAAAACACTATCAGGACTCGTCTCAGAACTGTGCACACATGCACACAATCTGCCAAAGGAGCGCTGAGATCATAGAAAGCGTCTATAGTGCACATTCTATCCCTCGCAGTTCTGTGTCTGTGCCATATGTCTGTGTCGAACAGAAAAATGCGACCCTGTCCGAAAGTCAGACAGCGAGGAGAGCGGCAGCAACGCCGCCATCCACACTGGCACAACAAACAACTGTGACACAGATAGTTGATAAGGACACTCCATCCATGTGATTAAAATAAAGTAATCAATGGAAAATGTAACTGAAGCAGTAACCTTTATGCTTCAAATAATATGACTGAAATCCAAATTATTGAAATTAAAGGGTTTAAAATGCTTAAAGGTCCAGTATCATGCCATTTTTCACCCATCTCCATTTATCTAAGAACCCCAACATAGTATTTTAGGTTTATTTTCCCAAACATGCCTGTTTTCTGGAGTTTTAGCCTCTGAAAAGTGACTTTCATGACGTTTCTAAAAACAGGCTGTTTTGGGGCCTTCATGCATATGCATGAGTAGGCGTGTCTATTGAAGGTGACTTCATGCCTCTCTCTTATAGAGCGAGATCAGTGACCACAATAGCGATTGTCTTTTGCTATCTTCACACTGTTGTAATTGTTTTCAGCCAAAAAACTGCACATTACACTAAAACACATGGCTATTTAAGAGGCAATTGTGATTGTGAGTCCAACAAAAACGCTGCTTCATGGTGTGTGTGCAGGAGCAGCAGTGGAGCCTGTCAGCTGTTTCAAACACTCAGCGTAGCTGCTATGTCATTTTCTTCTCCTCCTCGCCTCTAACCACAGGAATAGTCCATTTAAGGTGATAATCAGTTGTTTTGTCCGACCGCTGGGTCACATTGGGTCACAAACACGTCAAATCATGTCAAGGGCAATAGAAGGCGATATAACGGCTACTAAAAATGGAACTGATTGTGAGAGCTCACACTGCGCTTCGGATTATCTACATACTGAACGTAAATATATTATCTGTGGATAAAGGGACTAGTGGTTAAGGGAGCGGGCTTGTAATCATAGACTTACTGGTTCTAATGTACCATCACTGTGGGATGTTGATCAGTCCCTTATATTAACCCTAACTGCTCAGGGACTGGTTAAATGCAGAGAACACAGTTTGTGTATGTAGCATTACATATGACAATAAAGTATAACATATATTACTGTATATATTAAACCGCAGTGTTTGTTTTAACTTTGAGGTAGGGAGGAGCTCACAATCCTATAGAGTAGGAGGAGCCAGGATTGACAGGAGGAGGAGTTTCCCCCTTATGATGTAATATTGGGGGAAAAATCCAACTCACCTGTTTGGAGCAGACTTTTTACAAAATGTAGAATAACAAGGGAGGAAACAGAACTTTTTCAATTTTGGCCCTCGGAATGAGGCTAAAATAATGTATATCACTGTAGCGAAACGTGTTACTAAAAGAAAGAAGACATATCGGTACAAAGTTTAAACATTGTGATAAATTCATGATGGTGTTTTTGCAAATAAAAAAAAAATAGTTTATTAAATGTTTTTTTTATATTGCCCACCCCTACAAACAGAAAATATTTATCTTTGTTGGCTTTGCTGTGCGTTCATGGCTGTATTTTAATACTGTGTTTTGTACTCTCACTGTGACGTCACAGACAAGATGGTTGCCGTTCATAAATCTCGCTTGAGGCAAGAATATTACTCGTTTTTGATGGTTGTTTATTAGTGGAAGATTACAGTATGACAAAAACATTTTATTATGTAAAAAATATATATGTTTTTTAAAAAAAAATGTTGGTGTCTGTGGTGATAAAAGCCAAGAAACTGTACATTTTTTTAGGACAATGTATTCATCTTAGTGTAAATTAAGATCTTTAAACTCTCCCAAACTGGAGAATGTTTTTATCTTAATAACAAGATTACTACAAAGATCTGTAGATGTGGGCGTTGTAGAATTTTTTTTTTCGGAGCAGTTTAAGTTGCTTCATTTAAGAGTTGGTTTTGTAATTAGTTATTTGACTTGAATGAATGGTTATTGAGCCGAACAGTTTGTGTTAGTAATTGGTTATTGGTCTTGTTAAAAGGCTCTTGATTAGGCTTATGGGAGTTTGTATTTGTAGGTTTGTATTTAAATGTGTTTACATCACAGCCAAAAGAGATTAAACCCAGCTTGGGGTTGTTTTTTTTAATGTTTTATACATAAAAGCTGACGTTACGCTATCATTATTATGACATGACACCTGTCATTATCATGAATAAGTTGTCATGAAGACTGTCATTGAGTGTCGTCCGTTACCCTGATCCCTAACCCTGCCTAACCCCACTAACCCAAAAAGGCCAGCATAGCTCCAAGGGTGTTATAATTTAGCAAACAACACTTATTGACAGCCGTCATGACACCTTATTCATGCTAATGACATATATTAATCCGTTCTTTGGTTATTCTGTTTCAAAAGCAAATCAAAATAACAAATAAACAGTCTGGTTATTTGGTTTTACTGATTTAAAACAAAAACAGAAAAACCAAAAACCAGATAAGCAGCGTTTTTTTTTTTTTTTGTTTTTTTAAACTTGTTCTGTTTGTGTGATAGTTAGCGAGAAGTCCACTATACCTGGTTTCCTTGCCCAGGTCCTGGACCAGGTCTCCTCACACACTGGGACTGTTAAGGATTTATTTCAGCAGTTTTCTGGTCCTGCTCCTGTTTCCATTCAGTCTGTGGACGTTTTAGCTCGTAAAAAGCTGCTCACGTTTTGCGGTGTTACGATTCAAATAGTATCCAAATAATCTGGTGACTGTGCAACTGTGAGAAACAACAGATGTTAGAGCTTCTATCATTTGACACTTTTGTAAAAACAATTGCAGCTTTTTTGAGGGCAGTAAAAATGTTTATTTTGCACGTTATATATTTGTAAATACCGCTAAGAGCAGTCGTCAACACACACGGAAGTTGATCAGAAGAAACAAGGAACACCGGTAGATTCATTACATCACCTCTGGTTTCACATATGTGCATGATTTACGTAACATCCATTTTTTGGTTTCCATTCACCAGTTCGCCAGTAATGTGACTAATGCTCATAATTAAAATATGAAGCTCTCGTCCTCGTTTCCCATAAATATCCAAGTATCACACAAACAGAACCAGATTTAATTTTAAAACAGAAAAACTCTGCTTGTATTTGGTTTTTTAATTTTTCTGTTTCTGGTTTTCAATTAATAAAACCAAAAAACCAACCCAATTTTTCTATTTTTTAATTTGGTTTTGAAATGAATTAACCAAAGAACAAAGGTTACACAGATTATTCTGACAGCATTATATCAGCCTTATGCACAAAACTCCAAATAAAGTGCCATCTTCCTTTTTATTTTTCTCTTATGAGTATATTCCTTTTAATGGACTTTGTTGTAATTTAGTTGTTATGAAGTATGGTATGTTACTTGTCTCTGTTTGTGGGTTAGGACTCCTGTATGTGTCCCTACACTCCCAGTTATGTCTGTATGTGAGAGTCAGGTTGGTCAATAGGTATCCCTCTTCCTTCCTGTTTCCACTGAGGTGTGCCTACTCTTCCTGATTACCTTCCTGCACTATTTAAAGAGTAACTAAACCACAAAACCACTTCTTTTTCTGCTGAAAACAAATGTATTTGGTGGGGATGTCCCGATACAACTTTTTCACTTCCGATATGATGACCGATATTGCAGCCTTGTGTATCGGCCGACACCGATATTGATCCGATACGATATCAGCACGAATCATACAGTACATACTCTTATTACTTATTTTGTAGTGTGGAACGTTAGAAAAGGCTTGATCAAGTGATGTTACTCAAACAGAGAACAACAATCAGCAACAGTAGGTTACTTTGTTGGAGTGTGAACCACAGTCATCTATGGATAGAAGTGGATAGAATAGATGGAGTGGAACATTTTATCGGAGAGCTTATATCGGTGATTTTAGATGCAGTCCGATAAAATCTGATATTCATTTTTTGGCTGATATTGGACCAATATCCAATATCAATTTCGGTTCGGGACTCCTCTAATGTTTGGTATATAGTCGTGTTGTTGACTGATTCTTGGACCCAACTCTTGACATTTTAGTCAGTGTGTGTTAATTTGACACATTTTGTTGGAAATATTAATGAGTGACTGTCCTCTATGGGTTGAAACGTGGCTATTACAATCAAATTTTGCTGTTGGTTGAGAATGGTTGTTTGTGGTGTTTTGGTGGCTTCTCATGTCACGAGTCACCACTGTTGGTCCCGCGCCTTTGATAAAAACTAGCACTTATCGACTCTACCGACTGTGGCGAGTATTTAGCATAGCATAGATTTTTCTTTTTCTAGTATAGACTAGGGATTGTTTTAATCTAATGCTTTGACCCATGTTAGCCAAAACCTTTGGTTCTTTAAAGTCAGCTTGAACACTGAATGCTTGCTGATGTTATGATGAGTTTTTATGTCGACTTCAGCTTTTAGTTTTAACTTCTTTTTTTTTTTTTTAGGATTTCTGTATTAAAATGAGTTGATGGTTGACTCGTGCCTACCCTTACACCTCTGCACCTGCGTCCAACACTCTGCATCAATCCTCACCAGCAGCAAGCACGCACTTATCACTGACAGCACGACGCAGGAAAAGCCGCTTAAACACACCCCCACAGAAACGGCCTGGAGTTCATGTGTGTTTTGTGACAGGTGACAGATGGAACACGTTTGCCTTTCTTCCTTCCTGTGCTCCCTGAACTAAAATACAAATCCTGAATCAAGATGAGTCCTTGCTCTGTGGTACTTCTCGTCTTTTTTCTTTTCATCTCTGCCACTTGAAATAATATCAGTAAAGGGAGACTGCACGTACGCCCGGGGAGCAACGATTTCTCAGCTTTGTCACACTTTTATTGCATTTTGCAACTCTCAAATCCTCCTGGCTGTTTACAACAATTTCAACATATCAATATTGATGTTCGGTTTATAGCGATGTCTTTTATAAGAGATTCGAGGTAAAACAATGTAGAAATCCAGCGTGTATAGTCAACATTAGGATTTTCGGTTTAATTTCACTCTTCCTGATATCCAGGGTGCCAAAAGTCAATACCGACCTGTCTTTTTTTTTATTTTTATTGAATTATATCCACCTGTCGGCAGATCTGTCATCCCGCCGTCTCTTTTTGTGACACATTCCTCTTTAGGAATTTATTCCCCTCAATCCTGCCGAGGCATGTTATCCGCTCACTGAAAGCAAAGCCATCGAGAAGAAAAAGGGAGAATCTAAACTGATTTGCAAAGCGATGCGTAGACTCATTCATCCACTTTCATCTCGCCACACGTGTGTTTGGTACTCTGTGGGATGAATGAACGTAATGTTCCTCATTGTGGCATACACACCTGCTTCAGAAGATGCAGTGGGAATAATCATTGCATGGCACTCATACAATCTCATCTGCTATTAGCTTAAAAACACAGTGAAATCAGAGGCCTTGTCAAGTATGGTGGCCTGTGAGGGGCATATTACATTTGTGATGTACTGGGGGTGCTGTTTCATTGACCTTTCGCAAATGAGCGTAATGGCTAATGACTGGGGTGGGAAAGTGAAGGTGCAAGGCTCATTGGGCTCCAGCGAAGCTCTTCAGCATTCCTACTAAATGCTATTCATTCCTCTTTAGGTGACAAGTGCTTTGATAGCTCTACAGAACGCCTCCATATGGAAGATTTCATCTCATTGGTTGACTTTATACTCAGCTCGACCTTCAACTAATAATGTTGTCTCCTTCTCTCTGCTTTCTTACATGTGTGGTTCGTTTCTGATCGTCCTTGACTCTTCAGGTAAGAGCACAGATGTTCCTTAACATGCAATGATGGCTTGTTTTGGGATAATTCCATGTTTTAGGTTGTTCTGTAGCGCTACTGCATGCTTTTCTGAGATTACCTTTTATTTTTGGGAAAATGTGGGTGTTTAGCTGTAATGTTCAAAGGGTACCTGTAGTGAAAATGTATATAACATAAAACATGTTTAATGTATTATCAATAAACAAAATATGTGCACCAAATGACTTTTTAGAACAATTGTATACCTTCGAGCATAAACTATGGAGAGTCACCATTTTGGTCAGGATATGTTTTGTTATATACAGGTACCCTTTAATGTTAGTTATACAGTATATTAGACAATGAAATGCATGAAAGTGGAACATTAGGAAGCAGCACTTTGAAGATGATTGTACTATCTGAGGACCATAATATCGGAATATTGTCTCGGCATTAAGAATAGTAACATTAATACAGGTAAAAGTCTGTTTATGTTGTCAGTCTGTATATTTTTTTTTTTTTTGTCATGTATGTTTTTGTCTCATTTTTTGTTTTTTGAGTCATTTTGTGCATTGTTTTTGGGTTATTTTTGTGTTTCAGTAGTCACGTTGTGTATTTTGTTGTTACTTTGTATATTTTTTTTTTATTGTTTTTGTACTTTAATGAGTCATTTTGTGTTTTTTTGTCATTTTTTTAAATTTTGATTTATTATTCTGTAATTTTTTGCCTATATTTGCAGTTGTCTTAGGTTTTGTTGGAGTAAATTTGTGTATTACTGTTGTCCTTTTGTCAATTTTTTTCAAAATTATCTATCTATTTTTTTTGTGTGCTTTTGGGGTCATTTTCTGTGTTTACTTTGGGGACCACCAGTTGCTCATGTCTATTATAGATTGTATTTCTTACTTCCAATTCTAACCAGCTTTTAGAGTCTCTCCGGAAGCCCAGCAAGGAGATGTTTGGCTTTCTTGGAGTTTTATTTGAGTGAACGTTTCTGTGTAGTCTTCTGACCCTATGTTGACACCATTTGCTTTAAGAGAAAATGTCGGTCGGAAGTTGGGAGGTATTAGATATTATTCTAAACCCAAAATGCATGCATTACACTGGCTTGAAAACTGAATGTTGTTCTACTGTTTACAAATGAATTTCTATTGATTTTCTGGTACCTCATTATTTGATGGATAATCAATTCAAACTGGTAGCAGAGGAGATGTATGAGATTTGGTGTACATTTGGCAGTCTTGTTGTTGCCGTGATTACCATCCAGTGAAGATTTAGTAGGTTTTATGTTTGTGTGGGTTTTGTCTTGGTGCTCCATTATCAAGACATGCTTGCCAAAGGATTTGATCACGGTTGTCCAAATTTGGCAAGTGCTGGACAACAGGTCAGTTTGCTTATCCAACATCCATGAAATCACCAATAGATGATTGGTAAAAGAATGGGCTGTATTCCACTGCATCCACATCCTGCTGCTCCACAGCACAAGCATCCATACCAATACCCAATAATCCAAACCAACTGTTTGCTATGCGTGTTGGTTCCCTAGTTACAGGGAGGTTAGCTGGACAATGGACCATTTAATTGTCTATCGAAAGTGTCATCGTGCAAAGTGTTGCATCTCAAAACCAGTGGGTATCCATTGATCTGGTCCTTGAATCCACCTCTATCCCTTTATATCAGGCCATGACCCAAACCAAGAAAAGTTAAGGTTGTATATTTTTTCTAAATGACTCAATAGTGTTCTAAAGCTAACACACCATGTCATGTGCAAGAAGGGCAATAGAAGTGGTGGTCTGTGGAAACTAAAGTAAGTAGAAAAAGGAGATTTTTGATCCAGACTATGCAGATAAATCTATATATCAATCAAAAAGCATCATAAAAAAGGACAGACTTGAAACTGCTGGTAAAAGGAACACCATTGATGAAGCTCCTTACGCATAAAATCAAAAGCAGTGACGTGCGGTGAGGTTCGTGGCTGGATAGGCATTGACTTTTTCAGAGTCATATTTACAAATATATGAACCCATTTATAGAGTAGCTTAAATTCACCATACGATTGGCAGCTTGCACATTGACTACTGACATATTTGGCCATGTTTTCTTAATTTCCCATTGCAATTCCACAATTTATAGTCAATAAAAATAAAACTGCAGTTTATTCATGGTCTTACCTTTTCTTTCGCCTGTCCTTCTGGACAAAAATCTTTGTGACTTTGTTGTAAAAGTCCTCCTTGTGTTCTTTTAGTTTTAAAAGTCTCCCCATCTCAATAGAGATTTTTGTCAGGGATATAAAATCTTCATTTTTTTGCAATTGCAGGAAAAATTGAAAAACAAACTTGGACTTCTTCTTGTTCTTCTTCTTCTTCTTCTTCTTCTTCTTCTTCTTCTTCTTCTTCTTCTTCTTCTTCTCCTTCTTCTTCTCCTTCTCCTTCTCCTTCTCCTTCTCCTTCTCCTTCTCCTTCTCCTTCTCCTTCTCCTCCTCCTTCTCCTTCTTCATCATGAACTCTTAGCATTATTCGCCTCAAGCTCCGTGACGCACTCCCCCTTCAGTTGAGGCAGAGGTGCCTCAACTGAAGGCCTCACCTCATGCTTTTTATAGTGCGGTTTTATGTCAAATCAACGGTGGCAGGTGAGGCTCTGCCATTGCCTCCCCTGACTGCATGTCACTGATCAAAAGATCTTTTTTTTCTTATTCGGGTAAATACTCATGACATTATGTGGCAGGTAATGCTGCGTTCACACCTGATGCGTCACAAAATGTCCGTATGTCCAGATTACATACAAAGTCAATGGATAGATGCGTCCCAGATGCAAAATCTTTCCAGGTCCGATTGGCATGTCAAGTGCGTTGGCCGTGCGAGCACGCTCCCGATTTTACGCATATCCGCACATTTGCAAGACTTGTAAATATTGAACTCCTGCGACCATTTTGCATGACGAAAGCCAATCAGAGTCTTTGTTGACGATGACATCAGGCTGTCAACATGAACACTGGTCTGTTCACCCATTCAACCATGGAGTAGAAGCTGTGTGTGACCACCTGGAGTTGTATGACACGGCCTTTATAACCGGGACCGGACTTGGAAGGATTTGGCGTGGAGGAGAATCAGCGAGGAGGTGGTAGTAGCAGGTAAAAGTTCTCTCTGTAGCACTGAGCTAGGATAGCATTAGCCGCTAATCTCACCGGCTTTTTTTACTGGTGGTTTATGTTTGTGAGAGGAGAAAAAGGAGCGCAGCTCCTCGCTTCAGCAGGCAGTGAAACTCATCGAGTTTGATGTGTTGCTGGTGGGCGGGGCTTCGCTTCAGACGTGTGTATGAAGCAAATGGGGACTTTTTTTTTTTCCTGCGGACCCTGCAGGCACCGGATGCAACTGCCGCAGAAGACACATTCGGTGTGAACGCAGCATTATTGGTTAGCTCTTCTGCCGCATGAAGGTCTGGGTTCAGTTCCTGAGTGGGGAGCTGTCCCAGGACCTTTCTTTGTAGTTTGCATGTCCCCTCCTCATGTTTTTGTGCATTATTTCTGGTAGGTTAATAGTGTGTGTCACAATTAACCAATGGTTTATATAAAACCTCTGTTTTCTTTAGTCAGTTCATTTTTACACGGTCAAGGATTTGTTCTTCGATCTCACATATGTTCTGGTGTTTATTGAAATTAGGATTCTGGTCTTGAATCCAACCCACAGCTGAAGTTATGAATATCTCTGATAATGTGTCTGCCTGAATGAGGACTTGCCCTGTTTTGTGTCTTGCTACGTGACCCTGGATAAAGAGAGAAACTCTCGGAGGTGAAGAAAATTGGATATTTACAGCGTCTTCAAGGTAAAAGAAAATTAGTTATTGGTTGTTGTTTTCTCCTGAGCTTCTGTGTTCCAGCCTAGAGCACTTCCTCTGTGGCTGATGTGGGAGGGAAACGTGTTGTCTCTGAGAGAATGATGAAAATGATCATCATCCAGAGGTGCTAATCACCAACTCCAGAGCTGCATGCTTTCATTGGTCCTAATTGGGCAGTAAATTACCTCAGCGGATGAAAAATGTCACATATGTGCAAACTCGCGATGAGATACACTTTGTCTTCTTCGAGTTATGAGGAGAATGGAAATTAGCAAAAAAAATATTGCTTGTGTATAAGGGCTTTTTGTCATCGATTGAGAAAATGCAACGTTGATCCAAGACGGCTTACGAGATTTAGTCGATTTTCAGATAAACTGCTGCATGTTTGTTTTAGGGAACAATTTAGGCGACATATCACAGTTGCTACACCGTGGCACATTAGGCTAATCCCCATTGAGACTGTTATAATGTTTATTCAGAGAGCAGCCCCCGCCCACAGGAAGAGGCTGTGCAGGGGGATTTGTCAGATCATCTGTTCTGTTTGCTGTGCACCACAGAGAATACTAATGTGCACCACAGGACATTGCAAAAGCTGTCTTTATTTACCTTGGGTAAACCTGGGTATGTATGTGCATGATTGTTTTAGTGCTTTTGATTTGAGATCACTGAACAAATCCAAGTTATGAAAAGTAATGTTTTTTTCACCACGGCAGACGTCACTAACCTACACGGCCGTCGGATTATTATGTCACCTAGTGGAAGTGCGTCCGATTGTTAAATCAGACGTGATCGCCTTTTCCTAACTCCTCAACTGACACCTATAGGTAACCCCGTGACGTCATCCACGGGGTTAAGGAAAAGTGGGTAGGAAAGGGGACAATTCGGACACACCCCAGAATTCTCTGACCCTGACCCAGACTATTGTACATTCTATCGGAGATTAATATTACACATACACAAATTGTTGTGCCTCACTTACCACTAAATGAACTTCAACATATATTAATTTTCTAAACGTACTCAGTTTGGTCTCCACGCACCATGTGGCTTCTTCCCGAATGGCGGATTCAGCACTTTCTCTTCCTCTTGTCTCATGGAGTTTATCCAACGCATAAGAAATGTCTACATTCAACATTTCTCATAAACAACTTTATTTTGGTATTTCATTTTTTTCAGTCTCGTCTTTTAGAAAATAGATTATTAGTCAGCTTGTCGAACTTGAAAAGCCCCAGAGAACAGTTTATACTAACCTTTCACCATGTTAATTCTTATTTCCATTCGAACATTAGCATTTATGTTCTTTTACTGTGACAAATATTCTCTTTTTTTAACTGTACCAAAACACACCATAAAAAAAAAACTTACTAATACAGATGAAGGTAGAAGCTGGTGACTAAGTGAATGATGTTACTATAGGCTATTAATGCTCTATTATAGGAGTAATTAAGCATCAATTTGCGTTTAATACATCTAATTTTTGCTTCAGTCTGTGAAGAAAATAACTTTTTTAACCGTTTCCTTGCTTTCTTTCAGCTTTTCTCGTGTTGTAGAATAACCTGCACTCAATGGTTTGATTAAGTATGAAGAAAAACATCACCTGTTCTTGACTAAGCAGACTTGACACTGACTGATGATTTCCACTGGAACATAACACTTCAGGTGGGGCTTTGTACCAACTGTAGAAATATTGTAACTCAAACAGATCTTTCTGTGCAAAGAAAAAAGATGTGAGAGTGAGTTTTGCTCCTGTTTTAGTAGATCAAAGCATCGTCGTCCAAAGTAAAGAATTCACTGTAGCGTACAGTACGTGTCCATCCAATGAAAGCTAGAAATCTTTTTCAAGTAAACCTGTGACTGCGCCCCAGTTTTTGGTCTGACCTACATCAGGAAACATATACACGCTTGTCAGAGGATGTGGTGATGAGCGCACACAGAAATGGAAAAGCAGTGAATCTGGACAGACTTGCAGCAAGAAAAGTGCTTTTTTTTTCTCCCTCCCTGCCAATTACAGTCCCAGCAGGTTATTGAACGCTTAACTGGTAATCCTTCATCCTTCCTTCCCTCAGTCTATCAACCGTACTGTTCATCCATCCACAACTGCTCTTTTTTCTTCAAATGTTGCACTGCTGTTGAGAATACAAGCCTAGAAGTAGGGTAACAAGTCCTATGGCATCCGATCAGGACTGTTTTCATGAAATTTGGCAGGACGGTATAGTTTGGTAAAAGATTTAATGTGTAGTTTTTTGATGCAATTTCAGGACTCGTTAGCGCCACCAAGAGTTTGTAACTTTTCACTGGTTTGAACTAGCTAAATGGCATTCAGTAGGTATATGCAGTGGACTGTGACTCGCAAAAATGTAATTTGGACCTATAATCTAAATTTAATAAGTCTTCAACTTGGAATTTAGGGGGTCAAATTTAGCACTTTTTCTAAATTTGTATAGTCTTTAAAAGCTCCTCCTAGTGTGTTCATAATTTCCATTTATGTTCTTGACAAGTTGGAGACCCGTTGTTCCTGAAAACGGTCGGTTTTTTCCACATTGTCTGACCTATAGGGAGTGTTAAGTTTTCATCAACTTTACCACTTTTTGTGATAATTACCACAATTTCTGCTTGTTTATGTTTTATCTTGCACACTGCACCTCCCCTGAAAAACTCTAGCACCCCCCAATGGAGGAAAGCCCCGCACTTTGAAAACCCCTGTTGTACAGCTTAAGGACATTTTATAAACCATTAATTTTCACCCGCACCACACAGACGTTCACATGATACGGATGCCCCACTCCGCAACAGACCTTGTGCCGTATGGAATGAAGTTTGACTTTGAACGCGGCCGGCAGGAACGAGTCGCCTTGTGCCTCGACGAGCGCGTCAGGTGCGAGGGCTTGTCATCACTGCTTGCAGGTTTAATTTTATTTTATAGTTAAAATGATGGTCTATCACTAAATGCTTTACTCTCTGGGGCGGATTCACTTGAGGTTTAGGGGTATTCAAATGTGTGCAAATGTCACTCCACGCGCTAATAAGGAGTACAAAGGGCAGGAAATCAGGAGTGTGCGCGTGAGCTGTGCTTCCCATTGCACCCTCAGTTCATTTAACGCATTACCCTTTAATGACTATGCATAATTGGCAGATCTCCCAGGGGGAGCAAAAATATAGGAGGGGGAAATGCAAATGAAGTTATGCAGAGGGAGCAATGCCATTCATGAAATCTGGAACTGTTTGCGGTGATTGTTTTAGTACGGAAATTTTGTACAACTGAGAAAGAGGTGCAAACACACACGCAGAGATCATCGCTGCAGTAAATGTGGACAGAAAACACAGCAGTATTTAACAAAAGGCTCCAGTTCCAAGAGGTTTGCTGTGCGCAGAGATGGATATATGAATATGACCATGGATTGATATTGCTTCAGACTCACTGCTCCATTGAGCTCCTGTCTCTCCATGTTTTGACCGTCAAAGTCTCGTGTCGTATTGATGTATGGCCAGAATCAGAGAATCAGATGCGTAATTTACGCATAATCACTGATGGCACAACGGTGACATGAGAGTGCGCGTGACACAGCGCTGGTCAGACCTGCGTGGGATGATGGTCAGTAGTTCATCTTCAAAGAATGCAGATTGATTTATAGACTGTGTAGCTGTATTAACTCAGATCAGTTCGACGGTTTCTGTCCTAATCTGCCTATTTTGCATGCACTGATCAGGGCAAAGTTACAGGACCGGATGGAGAGCCCACATTAAATGAGGGAGAAAAAATATCATTTGGTTTTAAAGTTGTTTTTAAAAACAAACAAACAAAAAAAAACCTTTATTTGTTTATTTAATTTTCTACATTATTAAATGTTTGTGCAGCAGACAGAGAAGTCCATCTGCCTCAAATTTAGCTTCCTCAAATGTCAGTGTGCTTGTGCGCACTGACGTCTCCACAATAAACGAGCAAAACACACATTTGAATAGGGCGGTCTGCACCAGTTCTGCTCGTGCACTAATGATTGCTGCAATCTTAGTGAATTCCTCACAAGCAGGTTAGAAAACCGCGTCACTAAAGGATTTAAGGAAGCAACTGGATTACCACCTTTTATTTCAGATCTTTGTGAATCTGCCCTCTGTGCACTGAGAAGATTACTCAGATTCACACGTTGTGACCTAGAATCCTGATTGGTGAATTGGGTTCTCGTCACCCTTGAACTGTAATCTTTTTCTTGCTGATAAGCAATTCAAAAAATGCATTCCAAATATAAGCTTGAGTCTCAGGAGGTTAATAAAAGATGTCTTTTTAAGACCTTTGTTAAAATAATCCCATGTGTGAAATTACATTACAGCTGAAAGACTTCAAATTACAGTTCAATCTAAGAAGCAGAAGCCAATTTCGACGATACAACCAATCTTTGGATTTCAGTGCATCCTGCTTTTGAGACATACTGAGCAATATTACAATCATCAATGAAAAACTATGTATTGAAACTGAATGGAGTAAATTGACTCTGATTCACAAAGCAGAATCACAAAAATGATTTTGGGATACCTAAAGGTGAAGCAGATTCTGGTCCAAGTGTGTAGATGATCTGTTCAGTTTCTCACAAAGACTGTGTTCAATTCCACAATTTTCCATTTGCTCATTTTGTAACTCACCAAGGCAATTAGACGTGTTTACAACGTCTCACCCACTCCGTGGTTATTTTTCAATAGTTTTGCTGTTTCAATTAAAAGTAAACATCTTACATTAAAATAAGTGTTTAATTTTGACTAAAACATCACTGAGCCCCCAACAGTACCGCTCTCATTATTTTAGGAGAAACAAGAAATGTGGTGACAATGATTGTACATGTACTACTTTTCAGGACCACACATGTTTTTGGGGTTTAGTTATACTTTAAAAACAAATATTTTGTTTCTGAAAACAACTGTATTTAGGTATGAAGTAGTACTGTTGATTGATTATTGTCCAACTCTTGACATTTTATTTCAAGTAGTTAAATTTTGCATATTTTGTTGTAAAAATGGCGATTACAATCAAATTTTGCTATTGGCTTAGAATGATAGTTCCTTACATCATGAACCACAATTGTTGGCCCCGCCCCTCCTATAAAAACTAGCACATGCTGACTCTGTAATCTGTGGTGAGCAGGTTGGATTGAGAGAATGGTGAATGTAGACGTATAGTGGGTATTTAGTAAGTAGTTATTATAGCATAGATTGTTCTTTGGAAATGTTCTAGTATAGAGTGGGCGTGTCTTAACTGTAACAAGAGCCCCATCTATCATCAAGACATTTTCTTTTAAATTTCCAAACTTGACGGACATCAGCCAATACCTCAGGGTTTAGATCTATCACAGTGGTATGTTCCAGTTCCTTCTGACCATCTGAAATGCTTTGAGCACATTTGAACCTATGAAAACACACTTGTAACTACTTTACAGTTACAGTAGCCACTAGTTAATCAGTTACGTTAAGTAAAAGGCTAACTGCCATCTGGCAATGGTTTACTATATGCATTGGTAATGATTTTGTTCAGCCACCAAGGTAAATGCACAAAATAACACACAAAAAATACACAGAATGAGAGAAAAGTATATACCATACAAACAACAAAAATACACAAATTGACCCTAAAAGCACAAAACAAGAATAAAAACATACAGAATACAACAAAAAAACACGCATTACAACAACAAAAACACATGGCAACCCTTTGTTCTGTTCACATCATTATTCTAAATGCTGACCCTCAGATCAGACAATTACATTTTTGTGGCTCCCACTGTGATAAGAGCTGCCCATCTCACTGGGGTTATGTCTATTCTCCTGTATATTTATATGCACTTTTCTTTTTCTTTTAACATGGCAGGATGCAAACAGCAATGTTCAATAGTTTTTTGTTTTTTTTTTGCAACCTTCATGTAAACTTTAAGGGTGATATAAGTCCTGGAGTCTGTTATACTGTATGTTTGGTAATGCAGCACTTTAATGATAACTTTTCCAATGAAATTCTTTCCATTGATACAACTGGCAAAACCAATTTCATTTCCAACAATATTGACAGTACAAATAACTCATTTTAGAGAATACAATTGTGCTGCCAGGTAATATGGCAAAATTAAAACAGCAATTATAATGTCTAAACAGTACCTGTGTTTTATCCAAAGCAGTAGAAAGCACTAAAAACCAAGGCAATGATGTCATTGCAATCACTGTATTTTATTGAATAAATGCTAAATCATAAAAACAGCTGTGACTCACAGAAATACACAATTCTGTTATTAATCATATAATCACCCAAAAAGCTCCATGAATTATTAATACCTGAATCACAGAAATATGTGTATTAATCAGTAATGATAGCTTGTTTGATGATATATTACAATGTTAAAACGTCTATGTAAGATCTATTGTCGATTGTACGAGTGGTATCATGATATCACAAAGATATTATTGAAAAAGAACATGTCCATATGGTAAATCTGGTTCTAGTTTGATGTTCAAAAATAAAGAATAAAAAAAAACTTATGTAAAAGTTCAGTTTTTTCAAAAATTGTCATGACGATGACATGGTTTGGAACCCTAATTAGGAAACATTAGTCTTATTTATCTTATTACTGCTTTTTATGCTGTTCAGTTGGAAAGGTCATAACCAGAGTAAGTATGTCCAGAGTTATAGTCAAATAAAAGCATTTTTTTTTTTTTTCCAACTGCAATTTTTCATCTTTCTTCCCTTTTCCAAAATACCATATCGTATTGTTATCTTGAACTTATTATTGTCTATTGCATCGTATATTGAATCGTCCCACCCCTACTAGTCAGATTTGTCCTACAATTATGTTTTTTCAGACATGATAATGATTTTCAGTACTCTGTTAACCCAAGTAAAAGCAAACTAAAGTTTATGTGGTGATAGTAGGCAGTGGCTATCCGTACGGTTGCCATATCAATATATCGATATGTTATCCGGACACAACACCCCTCATTGGCCAGTTTAGGTCACGTGACCAACAAAAATTGTTGTGATACAGGGTTATAATCTAACCCTAACCCTAAACCTAATGCTGCGTTCACACCAAACGCATTCCGGGCGTGGAATTTGTACCTCACGCTCGTAATTGGACGCTTGTGCACATTTAATCGGTACGCTTGTCACCAGCGTCGAACAAGTTGGGAAGGGAGCGCATTGAGGGGAGGGGCTCCTCTGTTGCCTGTGGTGTTCATACAATGGATGATATTGTGGCGATCAGTTACGTTCATAAATCACCCAGTGACTGTGAAGTGGTGGGGAACATTATTGTGTTGAGAAGGCGGCGTTTCCGGTCGCATGTGTTTTGGTGTGACTCAGTGTGTGCACTGTGATGTTAGAGGGCTATAGAGACGTGTGGTTGAATTAAGAATAAAGTTTGGAGTTCCTTGCTGAACACGCCCCCTCCGACTCCCGTTCATCGGCTCTACATTATCGAGTGTCTGGATTCACCAGAGCTGTGCTCGGACGAGAGTCGCTTTCAGCGCTACTTCTGTCTGTCCATCTGTCTCCGCCTCCGGTTAGTGTTTTTTTTTATCCTTCATTATTCTTAATACGTCACTGTGGGGGGAACGCTCCTGATTGGTCGACCCGTCACGATATGCCCCAAAAGTTCAACAATCCCAACTCCAGCATCGACCGTGTCAGGGGTGCCGGACGCACGTCAAAAGCTTGAAATCTCAAAACGCACAGCATGTGCCGTGCAAAGAGCTTCAAAATGTGCCGCACAGGAGGCGTGGGACGCGCAGCGGCACCTCTGACGCTCCCTAGAAGCGTGTCCACCATATATTGTCTATGTATACCTGACGCTGTTGAGGCTTTCGACGCGTTTGATGTGAACGCGCCGCAAGACGCTACGTACGTATACTTCGGTAAACGTACCAATAGCGCCGGGTGTTGTCCGTACAGCATAAAAGTACTGTATACGTTTGGTTGGTCGTGTGGGGGTTCGTAACTGTACTCCTAAAAGCAGAAAACTTTGAATAAGCCATGTAAAGCATGGTTATTTTTCCTGTTTTTTTTAAAAAAAATTGTCAGCAATAGCATGGGATGCTAACTCCTGAAGCATTAAATTGGATGAGTTCCTGCTTTAGCCCGTCTGAATAAGTTCAGTCAAGGAAAATACCTCCACCCCATGACTGTTCACATCTTATTTCTACTTTTCCCTTTACTCCACACAACCAGTGCCTCTCAGGGAAGTGAATCAACAATCACCACCTTTGAACACTTGACTACACTCTAGAGGAGAATGGAGAAAGGAAGGCCAACGTGAGAGCAAGTGGTAGCCTCTGTTCTTACACACCGAGTGAGCACTTTCTTTCTTCCATGAAGTGGTGCTTTTCTCTAATTTATCCAGCTTTTAAATCCCTTTCTCAGCTTCACACAACTGATGGTTTTTACAAAGTGGTCACACTATGGATGGCTAGCGTCATTCCATGGATTTCCAGACCACATATTTCCTTAAACTCTCCCACAGTACAGTTCACACTCTGGGATTAACTCAGTCTGGCTACATTACTTCTACACAACGCTAAAATGGTCATTTAGGATAAATATGGTCAAATTAAAACACACAGGAAGTTGTTAAAGCTTATCGCTAACACTTTACTGAGGCCACAATGATATACTACATGTAAATATCCTTTTGCAACATTTGCTGCTTTTGTGATTCAAAGCTTCTCTCTTTCTTCATCATAGTTCCCAATAACCACCACAATTGACACAAAAGTCCAGTCCAATGCCAGATTTCCTCAGCTGCAAAAACAGGCCAATCATCCTAAAGGTGGCGCTCCAGCAAGGCTCAAAATTTCCAAACTTTGAAAAGTCATAACAATTCAATCATGTGTGCAACAGATTTGCTACTTTAACCAAAGTTAAGACCAATACGTAGAAATAAGTAGACCAATAAGTGAAAATTGTATCTCAAAAAAGTAATTTTTTTTAAAGCATTTTGAATTTCACTCACATGTGAACTATGAAAGTCAATGCAAAAAATAGGCACTGGGAGACTCCCGCAACCCTGAAATAGGACAAAGCGGGTCTGGAATTTGATGCTTGTCTTAATAATTGAATTTTTGACAGCCGTTTAAAATCTGCCTTTAAAACGCTACCAGCTGCTGTCTTGCACACAGGGGACTGGCTTGGACCCTGTCCACACAGGTATCTGCTAAAACGAATATATTTTTTCTATATTTTAGCCTGCCATCCACATGAAAACGCAGGGGGCCACCTCCTGTTTTTTATCGTGTTTTATCGTGCGGCCTGTGCTGGTCCTGGTGCGGGCGCGGGTTTCTCTGCTGCGCGGTCATTTCCTGTTGTGGCGGGGCGGGCACTGCGGGCCCCAGGAATGGACGTCACTCTCTGTTTTTGACAGCTTTATGTATTAGGGTCCCAAGTGCACTGTTATAGCTTTGCACACCTGCCTAACAATGTTTGAGACCCGGGGCATGGAGGAGGCCTCTCTGGTATGAACCCGGCCCGTCCATGCATCGGGCCACAGGAGAGGGTAGATGGCGCAGACGGCACGCGCCAAGCAGCACTGCCGGAAACTCACCCAGCGGCACCCCCAGAACCATACAGGCACTACGGAGCACGGCGGCACCCCCTATTCCACATTCACAGCGGTGCACCAGCCACACCCCTCAGCGGTCCAGGGAGCTACCCCAACCGCATGCCGTCCCCGAGCAGCCGCGCGCCGTCTGCGCCATCTACCCTCTCCTGTGGCCCGCTATATGGACGGACTGGGGTCACACCAGACAGGCTTCCTACATGGACCGGGTCTCAAACATTGCCAACAACAGAAAACTCTAGATTAAGTGTTCATTCTAAACTAGTTTTGCTTGTGTGATTAAAGTATTTGGTACAGTATGTCATGTTCCAATAGGCATTGCTTACATCAAATAGCTGCGTCTCACTGACTCGCTGACATTCATCCCACAATCAGTGCTTGTTTTGCTTTGTTTTTTTTTTTTTTTACATCCGATCTCTGGCAATCTGTTTCTGCAAACTGTTGCCGTGTTTAAGTGCCTCGGACAAATATTGGCAAGTTTTATCACAGAGGGGCCCGCAAAAATATGACTGTCAGATCCGAGGGCCAAGTTGTGAACATTCATGTCAGCATTTATAATAATGACGTTTCGAACATTAATTCAAGGTAATCATTTGACATGTTTTTACAAAATTGTGTAATTTAGTGTTTCCTTGTTATTTGTTTGTGTTTTTGTTGCAGTGTGTTTTGGGAGTCAATGTGTGTATTTTTGTTGTCATTTGTGATTTTGGAGCCATTTTATGTATTTTGTTGTGTTTTTTTTTTTTTTTTTTTTTTTTTTTTAATAGTTTTCTGTCATTCAGTGTACTTTTGTTGTCGTTTTGTATGCTTTTCTCTCATTTTGTGTATTTTATTATTTTTTTTTTTTTGCATTTTTGTTATATTGTGTGTTTTTGGAGTCCGTTTTGCATTTCCTTGTTATTTGTTTGGGTTTTTGTTGTGTGTTTTGAAAGTCCATTTTGTATGTTTTTCTAGTCATTTTATGTATTTTGTTGTTGTTTTGTATAATTTTTTGTCATTCTGTATGCTTTTCTCTCATTTTGTGTATTTTTTTCTTTGTTGTTTTTCTGCTTTTTTGTTATCTTGTGTGTTTATGAATTCTGTTTTGTGTATTTTTGTTGTCATTTTGTATTTCCTTGTTATTTGTTTGTGTTTTTGTTGCTGTGTGTTTTGGGAGTAAATTTGTACATTTTGGTTTTTTTTGTGATTGTGGAGTTATTTTCTCTATGGTTTTGTATAGTTTTTTGTCATTCAATGTACTTTTGTTGTTGTGTATGCTTTTTTTTCTCATTTTGTGTATTTATTTTATTGCTGTTTTTTTCTGTTTTTCTTTTTTGTTATCTTGTGTGTTTTTGGAGTCGTTTTGTATTTCCTGGCTATTTGTTTGGGTTTTTGTTGTTGCGTTGTGTGTTTTGACAATCAATTTGTGTATTTTTGTTGTCATTTGTGTATGTTTTTGGAGTCATTTTATTTATTTTGTTGTCGTTTTGTGAGCTTTTATCTCATTTTGTGTGGTTTTGGAGTCAGTTTGTGTTGTAGGAGTCATTTTTTTGTATTTTTATTTCTATACTTTTTTAATTATTTTTCTGTACATTTGTAGTCATTCTCTTGAGTTTTTTTGGCTTAATATTGGTTCTTTATTTATCATTTTGCGTGTGTTTTTAAGTCATTTTGTGCGTTTATTTTTGTTGGCCGCTCAAACATAGACCGCGGGTCCGCATGTGGCCCCTGGGCCACATGGTTAAGGTGAGCAGGGAAGACACATTTATTTAAATAGTGACAAAAGGGTGAATAGAAAACCTATTTCTTCCTCTGACATGCAGGAAAAATCATGCATTTCTTCTTCTAAAGAGATCTGCGCAGATTAAGGTAAACACCAGCCTGTAAAAAAAAACAAAAAAAAAAAACTGCATGTTTATGCAATTCACATTTCATGCATTTGCAGAAGTGAGAAAAATTATACAGCTTATGTGTGGCAATATGCTGATTCTAATTAGCATAGCGCAATGGGAATCACAGCAATACAATCGCAGCCGCACCTGCCCAGCTGCACTCGTGCATACAGATCCCTGAGCCATGAATACACAAACATGATTAAAGTGCCAGCCCTGATTCCAGTTTCATATTATTTGTGCAGCACCTGTTGTTTTATCAAATATGTTGGAGAAAATTGTGTTGCTCACAGTGCTCATTTTCATCATAGTTTTTGTCGACTAAATTCTTTTAAGTGACAATAACGAGACTGTGACTAATCTTTAAAAAAAAATACATGTGAACGAAAACTATATCCATATATATTGATATTTTTGTCAACTAATAAAAACACAACTATAATTGCATCAAATGGGATGAAATCCAATCAGAACTCGTATGATTGTGATCGTACGCATGTGTCTGTGTGTATATACAAACATTAATAAATCTCATATCAGGTTGATCAACGCTAATTAAATCCTTAAAAATCACTATTGGTTTAGGTTTTTGTCGGCTATATGTCTGTAACAGATTTAGTCAGTAAAATAATAATGTCATTTAGTCGACTAAACCTATAGACTATAACTGAAATTGTCCTGATGACAAAATGTTGACTAAAACTAAGTTACATTTTAGTCAAAAGACAGTGAAACTAAATCAAATTAGATGTCAAAATTAACAGTTTCCTCACACTTTTCAAACTTGAGGGACATTGTGACAAAATCAAGGATACGTGAGTTTCTGTGAATGCTAATAGGTTCATTTCCACCGCCAAGCTGCTGAAAATAGGCAGGTTCATCACAGATACAGGAAAGTACAAAGGGTTTGTGTGTGTTTTTATGGTTCTTTTGTGTATTTTTCTGTACATTTGTGTACACTTGTTTTGTGTTTTTGTGTTTTTTTTTGTTATTTTGTGCAAGATTTGAGCGATTTTGCATATTTTGTTGTGATTTTGTAAACGTCTTCTGTCATTTTAGTGCATATTTGTAGTCGTCTTGCATTTTTTTGTGAGACATTTTGTGTATTTTGGTTGTAATATTGGGTTGTTGGAGTCAGTTTTGTGTGTTTTTGTTGTTAAAATACATTTTATGCATTTCTGTTGTCATTTTGCATTTTCCTGAAAATCATTTACATACTTTGGTTGTCGTTTTGTATGTATTTTTGTCATTGTGTGTTTATTTGTAGTCATCTTGTGAGTTTTGGGAGTCATTTTGTGCATTTATGTTGTCATATTGTGTTTTTTAGTCATTTTTGTATCTTTTCATTGTCATTTAGTATATTTTTCTATCATTTAGTTAATTTCTGTTGTCATAATTTGTGTTTTTGGAGAAATTCTGTGTATTTTGATTGTCATTTTGTCTGTATGGGTAGTCGTCTTCTGTGTTTTGGGACTAATTTTGTGCATTTTTGTTGTCATACTTTGTTATTTGGTGTCATTTTTTTTGTCATTATATATAGTTTTTTTAATTTTCTGTAGTTTTGTTGTGGCTCAGGTGGTTGAGGGTCGTCTTCTGATCGAGAGGTTGGGGGTTCGATCCCAGTACCTGACTATGTGTCGAAGTGTCCTTGGGCAAGACACTGAACCCTAAGTTGCTCCCAATGGTCGACTAGCGCCTTGCATGGCAGTCCTGTCCCATTGGTGTGTGAATGTGAGAGTGATTGGGTGAATGAGATGTTATGTAAAGTGCTTTGAGACTGCTTCAGTGTGGTGATAAAGCGCTATATAAAATCAAGTCCATTTACCATAATATGTGTTTTTTGAGTATTTCTGTGTATTTAGCTTGTTGTATGCTGTATTTTGGAGTAATTTTGGGCGTTTATTTACTTCGCAGTTGCCTATGTCTCAGCTTTAGGTTTTGGTTCGGTTTCAAGGACTACAGATGATGGCAAAGATATTTAATTTATTGTGAAATGTAGGGCTTCTTTCCAAAATGTTGTCCCTTATGAAGGCCCCAAAAACGGTAAAACTACAATGAATTACATCTGAAATCAAAGTTTAAAAGTATTCTCTCTACTGTAGCATACAAATGGGATTCAATCCTTTGAATATTCCTTTTTTCTTCGCTGTCTGTCCTTCCCCCCACCTCAGTGCTTGCATATCCCTCCACCACCCCAAGCCTCAGGAGATCTCTTCTGCTGAAGATGCGTCCTTCCCAATCTCGCCCACACATTACATGCATTATTCAAAGCAGCAGTACCCAAATAAAATCTAACCCCACGGGAAGGTTTGCTTCCCAGTTGCCCTGGGTGACCCTTAAAAGCCCCCTCGCCAGCACCCTGGTTATAGTGGGTTTTTTTTTTACACAAGTTTAAATTTTTAATATGCTGAGGTTAAGAGGGGTGGGCTATCCTGGGCTGGAAGACATTTTAACAGATGACTGGGGGGTGGGGGGTGGGAATTCTCAGCAAGCAGAGGCGGGAGGAGCAAGCTGCCATTCCAGTGCCGGTTTTGGGAAAGTCTCCACAGGGAGCCTGCTTTGATCACTATTATCCTCCCCAGTGTGCAGTGTGGGCATGTACAGTATGAGTGCGTATGAAGCTCTGTGCTGGCTGTTATCACTGGACAACAACCCAAATGCAGGAGTTACCCTGAAGGCAGACGTACACTGTGCCATTTTTGGCCTATTTTGAGCCGATTTACGACTTGTGCGTCTATTTTTGGGATCGTGCGAGTCTCTGCAAGATCGTGTGTCGTGCATCGTGTAGTATGCATGGGGTCACGAGAAGCAATTAACACCTCGCGACCAGCTCCCGATCAGCAATCGTATGGTTGTGAAGAAATCAATTCTAGTTACTCCTTGTGAGGGTATTGCACTGTTGAAGCAGTGCCACAGACAGGCTTACCTCAAACTCTCACACTGCGCATGCGCGATCACCGTAAGACCGCTGTAAAATTGACGGACTGTACTGTCCACGTCTGTCCAGCCAATTCCTGGTCCATCACATGGCCTTTTTTTCTTTTTTAAAGCTCTTTTTGCCGAGATTTGTGAACGTCTCTCCACCTCCGGGTTCTTCTTCTTCGTCTGTTTTAATGGCGACGCTTCAGAGTTCTTCTTCTTCTTCTAATATGTACGTTGTATTTCCGGAAACAAGACCCCGACGTGTTGTGAGCTGCACGTGAGTCGCACATTTTGAGCTGGAGCTGAGTACAAGATTCAACAAAATCGCACAGTCTATTCTTCTTTGTTGGGCTGTCACATGTGTTTGTCCTTCAGCTGGATTCTTACTCCTGTTTGAGCATGAGGGATTGAGGTTACGTGGGTGGGGAGACATAAGAGGAGGTGCGAAGGAGATAAAGCCGGGGGAGAAAAGCCAACGCTCGCTCTTTTCTTCTGGATCCCACATGGTGAAGGAAGTCAGAGCCGGCGCCGAATAGTTTCTCACTCACTCGTAAATCGTATCTGTAACAAATGGTGTCAAATCAATTCCTTGACTTGATCTTCATTATAAGTGTATGATTATAAATGTGTGTCCCCCTCCAGCACTAAAGAACCAGGCGCGTTTTCAGCTCCGTAGGGCTGTGTAGTTTCCAGTGACCAGACCATGAGTGCATGTAGATCCTCTGAGAAACGGACCGGAGCACATGTAAAGATTATAACCCAACAAGCATTATTTAGAATTCGTGTATGGAAATCCGTTTGAGCGTAAATTTGATATCAGTGATGTCAACCATAGTTAAGCTCTATACTAGTAATGAAATTTGGTTTACCAGTGCGCCAGTATACTTTGCGAGTAAAGAAATGAAGTTGTCACTCGTACTAAGCCATGCTAATAAGGAGGTGTGGAAAAGCAATTCAGGCTTGTCATTGGTTTTTGAAAATATTACAACCAATCAGGGAGCTTGATTGTAGTTATAATCCCTCCTACTTCATTTGCATTAGGACTACTAGTACTACAAGTGAATATTTTGCCTTCATCAGAACTACTAGTAGACTAAATCCCTCTCCTAGTAGTACTGGTAGCATCTTCAGTGTACTAGTCGTACGCTATTCTAACATTAGTAAACAAAAATGTTGCTTTACTCGTGCACCAAAAACTGACTCCTAGCAAAGCTAGTAGAGCTTTGAATTTTTACTCGTAGAATTTCAAATTCAACTCGTAGACAATTACTGTGTGGTTGACTTGTGTACTCGTGCACAAAAAACCTTTACGAGTAAAAGAACATTTGTGTCTGCTGATGTGGGAGTAGAGTGAAATTACTCTGTAGTTGTTCCAACCTGAGAAGTATCAGAGAGACAGAGTCAGAGGTTGTGCTTTGCTTGAATCAATCAGTCGTTTATGAACAGATTTTTAAATAAACAGAACATGAATCGACAAGAATTTCAAGTCAACAGGAAAACAAGGACTCATCTAACACAGCTGTGTTCTGAAGTAGACACCTGTTCTAAATGCGCAAAGACATTGTCTGAACCAACAGGCCCAACTCAGTTGATTCTAGCGCGGAATGTATTTTTTTTTCAGCATTTTACCCAGTCTTTGTCTGGTTCCTCCTCCATTTGGCATTGAGCGTGGCTTTGGCCACGCATCTTCTTTTGTTCGGTTATGTAAGACATTTCTTGATTGTCAGTCAAAACAATAGCTGTCGCACAAAAAGAGATAGAGACAAACAAACATATTATTTGAGCCAAGAAGAAATTCAAAAGCTTATATCGAACATTGTCTTTAATCAGAAGGTTTTTACTTTACTTTTTACATTTTGTTTGTAATTTGGTATTGATAAAGTCCGTGTCCCTGGGGCGTATATGACTTCTCTCGTCGCTTACATTAAGCTTGTTTTGTTGGTTGGATTTAGTTGAAATGAGATGTATTGAAACTTTTTGTCCTTGTTCCAGAAAATCGGCCTTGAAAAAGTGACTTGACCAGTTTGAACTACTATATGTAAGCATATATTTGGTATATGGATAATTAATATAAGGATATTTAGTATAGGGATATATAATTTTAGTATGTCAGAAAGAAAACAATGAATGAATAATATTTCACATCAACATTAATACTATACAAGTACATTGAAAAACTTGTTATGAGTACTAGTAGACTGCTTTGAGTCTACAAGTAGTAGTAGACTGAGACTTCAAATTTGAGCACTAGTAGACTTTAAAGGTCCTGTATCATGCTATATTAAGACCTTCCAAAATCAACTACAGCCACATATGGGTAATTATTTACATTTAGCAAAAAAAATGCAAATTCATTAAGAAATATGACTTATTTTCTTTCAACCCGGAAGTTGAGACGCAGTTTCTCGGAGCGCCGCCTCTCCGTATGTTTCATGATGTAGCCCAAGAACCCCGGCAGCATGGGCAACAGGCACGCCCACCAAACTTTGTAAACAGTTCCAGAGAATGTATTTCAACAGGACAATCCACTTTGGAACTGGCCAAGGTTCACCAAGCAGTCTTCTTTAACGTGACGGTCACAGACGTATGGGTGGTGTGTTGCGCGCTCCGAGGGATCATTTCCAACCACTTCTGGCGAGTAGACTCTTCTTTAGGAAGTTTGAACAAATTTTCAGAAATTTTCATTGTCAGAAATGTTTAATGGCCAAGTACAGTTTTAAGGACAGTACAAGGAATTTGTCTTGGTAGATGGTGCACGAAACAAAAAAAAACAAAGAAAACAAGAACAAAGAAACAACAATAGTGATAAATATATAGGATGAGGGATAAATAAAGGATAGATAGAGAATAAGGATAAATAGGATAAATATAAATATATATATTTGTATATAAAGTGCAGCAGATAATGTCATCATGGAGGTGGTGATCGGGTGGTGGTGGACTTTTACAACAGATTTTTGGTGACCAGACATTATCGTTTGGTAAAAAAAACAAAGTCAATTTCTTTCCCCTGTGCAGACTGGATTAGAAAGGACAATGACCATCCAAACAGATGCTTTTTGGCCGTTCGCATGCCTCTTGCACCAGAGAGAATGGGCGTGTATGTTCACTGTGGAGGCGCGGCACCAACAGCGGGCACTTCCTGGAGGGGGCGGTTCAAATGCTAGTGATGTCACTAGAATTACTCGTTTTACAGAAGAGGGCAGAGAAGCTGCTCAGATTGCAGGATTATTAAGGATTTCTCAGGAAGGAATCCAGATAATACTTTAGGGGTGTCTTTGATAAGGAATTAACATTGTAACAAGGTTCAAAACTCAAACAAGTTGATTTGCATGATATAGGAATTTTAACTCTGATTGATATCACTGATATCAAATGTATACTCAGGCAACTTTCCATAGTTCCATAGGCGTTATACATTATTTGACATATGTTTCACAGCATTATGAACCTTTGATTGTGACTAATTAGTAGGAAGTTGTTATAAGCCTTTCCCCACCATGCTCCAACTGTGCCAGCTGCTAGGCTACATTGTTTCATGCTAGTTAAGCTAATTCTGGGCATTTACGTTGTCCTTCCTCCATCTGTCAGGTTTTATTCAGCCAATAGCCTCCTGGTTGCTAGCCTGCTGTCTGTTCAGTGCTGTCTAGGGGAAGAAACTAATCTTGTATTTTGCTATGGATTTGGTTTCAGTTTTTTTCACATGTAATGCATCGCTGTTTTAATCCATACAGATATTCTGACATCTTTACATTAGTCAGTAGTCAGTCAGCTAAGCCCCCCCCCCCCCCCCCCCCCCCCCCCCCCATCCAGATTAAGGATAGAGCCAATATCTTATGTGGCGTTTTAAATAATTAGAACTTAAAGAGTGCTTATACTTAAATATTTTTTAGACGGTTTGTAGATAACAGCTCAAAGAGAACCTGCTGCTGACAGTTAAGAAGAAGAAAGGATTGTTAAGATGATCGATTATTAGCCCAGGAAACATCCCACAGTGGATATTTCATTTTTCCCTCATCTCTCCCAAAGTGCTCTGCTTCAATGAGTACAGCCAATAGAACCCCAATAAGTTGCTGCTTTCCTAAAGTTCATTTCAATTACTTTAACCCTCTGGGGCCTAAGGCGTTTTTGCTGTTTTTTCATTGTTTGATTTTACCTTTATATATCAGATTAGGAAATCTATAAACCATGCATGTTTGGTATAATTTTTTTCAGGAGAACCGCCCAAATATGATTGTGAAGTATTTTCTTTAATATGGCATACTGTATTAACACAGTATATCTAAAACTACTATAAAAACTAAAATTTGAGTGGGAAAAAGTTAGTTTTTTTTTACTATAAAAGTCACAAACATTTTTAATGAATCATTTTCATTACTTGTATAGCAAATCTAAACTATATTTTTCAAAAACGTATCGACAGATGAATCAAAAAACACAGTTATATATAGCTATTTACAGTGAAATGGAAGCAATGTCAAGGTGATTTTGTACAACTATTTACAAAAAAGTATGAATCACAAATACGGGGAAATGCAAATTATTTGTGCCTCATTGTGTTGATATAAAACAATAAACAAATATAATAGACACTAGACTACACTCCAATCTCACTAACTAAACAGTAACATCACAGTAGTAATCACTATTATCTCAAATCTCTCAACTCACCCTCTCTTTCTTTGTCTCTGTTTACCTGACGCTTGAAAACAAAATTCAACCAATAGGAAACAGCTATAATGTGATGTTTCGGTGTTGTTGGAACTTGCTGCACAACAATTTCGCTTTCGTTTTAGACGCGCTCTGCAGCGTCTTTCTGCACGGAGCCTGCACTGACAGCTCGAGAAAATGTCACAAAAAAAACAGGTGGCAGCAGCGCATCTTTGGATGAGAGATTAGCCATGATTAACACCATCAATGGGGAAGGACAAACCAGGGAAGAGACAGAAAATAGCGCTACGAGGGAAAACGGTGAAACTGACAGCAGCGCACACTCGACCAGAGTATGTGTGGAACTAACTGGACTATTGAGAATGTTGCGATCGTGAGACAAACCGGGGAAAGCGGATCAACTCTGCATGTCCAGGTGGAGGAGGACGTGGCATGTGTGGGAGCGGAGGGGGGAGAGACTTGGAGGATGGCCACAAAACAGTAAGAAGACTATACAACTCTGACTAATAATAATGTTGCCATCAAAAGCCTGGTCTCTGTTTTGTTTTAGTTTTTTTTATAGAAGGACACCAATGTTGAGGTGTCACTAAAGCAAAAAAAATAGCTTCAAAGTCACTGACAGGATTTTTCAGATGTTTTCTCAGCTTTTTGTCAGAAACTGTCAATTTGTGTGAAAATTACCTCTATTCAACTGCTGATTAGGGAAAAAAATTGAAAAAATCTTTCAGAATCTGGTTTCAGCTTTCAAAATATCATACTACAAAATAATCTGTGGGTCTTTAAAAATCAGTCAAAATGCTGTGAAATGGCTAGCAGCGAGGGGGGTAGCTGTTCTGAAAATGGCTGGTAGCCAATGAGTTATTTTAAGACTGTAACTGATAATATTTGCTACGAGAAATTCCGCCACTTTCTGAAAGCAAAGGAGTTACTCTTTGAAGCCAATATGGTTCATTACGGGAATATTATCAGAGCTTTGTTTCGACAAAATTGTCACCTATGACGAAAAGAGAAAGAGGACCAAAGTCCAAGCAAAAGAGAGAGAGAGATGAAGAGACCAAATGTAGAAGTGTATATTTATTGATTATTTACTGTTCTGTGAGCCAAGAGTTTTTGTTATAGTTTTGATATCAAAATATGGTCACCCTAATGGCGCGTTCACACCAAACGCATCAGGTTTACATAGACAATATAGTCAGAGGTCCCGCTGCGCGTCCTGCGCCTCCTGTGTGGCGAGTTTTGAAGCTTTTCGTGCAGCGGAGACTGCGTGTTTTGAGATTTCAAGCTTTTGACATGCGTCCGGCGCCTCCAACGTGGCCGACGCTAGAGTTGGGATTGTTGAACTTTTAGGGCATATCACGGCGCGTCGACGTATCAGGAGCGTTCCCCAACCGTGATGTATTCAGAATAATGAGAGAGAGAAAAAACACTAACCGGCGGCAGAGACAGATGGACAGGCACTCTTCTGCTGGAATAGAGTGCCTGTAGTTGGTGTCCTGGTAGGAGATGCGAGCGCCGATGCGGGTCAGCAGGTCGTCACACTGGGAACGGGAGAGACGGAAGTAGCGCTGAAAGCGACTCTCGTCCATGCGCAGCTCTTGTGAATCCAGAAACTCAGAAATGTAGAGCCGATGAACGGGAGTCGGAGGCAGCGTGTTCAGCAAGGAACTCCAAACTTTATTCTTCGTTCAACCAAACTTCTCTATAGCCCTCTAACATCACAGTGCACACTCTGAGTCACACCAAAATACATCCGACCAGAAACACCGCCTTCTCAACACAATAATGTTCCCGACCACTTATGAACGGAACTGATCGCCACAATATCATTCATTGCATGAACACCACCGGCAACAGAGAAGCCCCTCCCCTCGACACGCTCCCTTCCCAACTTGTTTGGACGTGTGTCCCGAGCATCTTCAACGCTGGTGACAAGTGTACTGATTCAATGAATACAAGCGTCCCACTACGGGTGTGAGGCACAATTTTGACGCCCGAGACGCGTTTGGTGTGAACGCAGCATGAGTTAAACAGAAAATGTCAAAGAGATAAACATCATTCAAACAAAAATAATTTTCTGTTATTAGATAAAATAATTACAGATATTTGACCCATAGTTTTATTTATGTCTAACAACAGGCAGATTGGCACTTTTTTTGTTAGTAATTGTTGTCAAGGAAGTTTAATCCCAATTTGCATCTTAATCAATTAAAAAACTCTGCTCATGACCTTATCCAATGAATGAAAGTATTGCTACAACTCTCTGAAATGTGTCTCTTAGCTGAGTGACTCTTTTCCTTGGTGTGAGGTGAAAAGTCTTTAAGCATTGTAGAATATGGTGCAAGTAGATGTCATCGCTTATTGATGTCTTTTTGACACTCCCTGTCACATTCTACTAAAGGTTCATTTAAGGTCAATTTTCTTCTCTGGAGAGATTGTGGCTTTTGATTGATGAAAATGATGCTGGACTCTCTCAGATTTTTATCCAACAGTATTTCTAAGAGTGCCATCATGGCCCACTGTGGGTGGATCACTGATCAGAGAATCATTACACGCAAACTGTGATGCCTGGAACAGAATCAAGAATCAATGTTATTGCGTCAATGGTTGGATTTTGTGATGCTTTGGACCAACAGGAAACCTTTAGCTGAGGGTTAAATACTCTTTCATGCTTTTGAAATTGTGGGATTGTTCATTTTACATTGTGGTTATAGCATTACAGTTTTTAGACCTGCTGTAGACAGAAACTTTATTAACTGAATAAGCCATAGTGTAGACCTCATGGAGAGATAAATTAAGGATAATTTGCCTAAAAAAAAGTTTTGCACATTGCATTATTTTTACTTATTTTTTACAGTTATTTTTTGGTTTTGCTGCCAAAACTCAGCAAAAGTTACTTCTTAACACGTTCCTGGTGTTTTCATAGGCTGAAAGTTGTGGCAAATCAATGGTGGATGTTAATTTGGGGTTTCAACAGATATACCAGGAACAAATTAGAACCAACATGGTGTCCAAATAATCACTGTCCTCCTTGTTTAGCAATAAATCACACTAAAAATTTAAAAAAAAAACTTCTATACATCTCTATGGCAGGGGTGTCAAACTAATTTTAAGGACCATTTCAATCACAAGTGGACAATTTCATTATTAATGTTCCCATTTGGCACTTCCAGTTCAAAATAAGACATAGTATTGATGATATCAATGATGTCTAAGAATAAGTGACAGATACTTAAATGTCCTTGGATTTCATTCGATTTTTGATCAATTTTTATTTAATTTGGGGGGATTTTGTGGAATAGTTTGAGAAAAATTGCAGAATTTTGGAAACACTATGAGTTCTTTCAAAAACAATGTAAAACTGAATTATTTGGTAATTTACACAGTGATTCATGTTTTCTCTGTTATTTTCACTTCCTCCTGCGACCCAAATCGAATGCTCTGAAAGGCCGGATTTGGCCCCCGGGCCATGAGTTTGTCACGTGCACTATGGGACTCTACATCCCACAATGCAATACGCAAAATTTGTTTGGAAAATATCAATAAACGGAGCGTTTACATCTTTTTTCCAGCATATAATTGTCAATTTATTCATGTATGAGGCCTTCATTGTCTTTATTGATAAAATAATGATTGTCTCCAACAACTTTAAGTTATCTTATTAAAAAATAAATAAAGCAAGATTAGAGCATGTAATGATATCACTTTTTTGATCATTATCTGTCTGTTAATTACATTTAAGATTGTAGACTTCAGAGGTTTGATTTCATGGGTCGATTAAAGGCGTGTGTGTGTGTGTGTGTGTGTTTTATGCGCTCCTGTGATGTTGTTATTATGTGGAAACTCATTTGATTCACACATATACACACGCGGTCACATTGTACCAACTTGTGGTCAGCTCTGTAATGAGAGCATTATGCAGCTTTGAGATTTCTTCACATTGATAAAACTGCTTTCCTCGTTCTCCTCCAATCCATTTTCAAAACCCGCCTCACCTCCCATCTCGCTTCCTTTTAATAAGCCTCAAGGTACTGACGCACGAGGTTGGCAGCAGGTCATGGCAGACTTTATTAAACGGAGTGTCTGTTAATCCACACCCACAATACCACTGAAAAGAGGATGGAGAGGATGACGGACGCAGTGCTGGAGAAATAAAACCGGTGCAGTTAATGGGAAGGAAAAGAGAGGTTGAGTTAATGATAGAATGAAGCTTAAGAAAGGAAGGTAAATTATAGATGCTGGATGAGGAATATATAGACCATAATTCTTAGACTGATGTAATACTATATGCAAATGCAATTAAATCTGTGCACTAGTCTATATTCATTTAGCGAGAAACACATCTGCTGTTTTTATTCCTCGCAATCTTTGTTTCCTTTTGCATCACGCACAAGATGTCATATTTCATGCAAGGAAATTCATCACCTCACTGCCACTGTTTAGTCTCCGATTTATTCAAAAACATTAATCGATTCAACTTTCTCTGCAACTCGCAACCGTTATTCTTTCAGCTAATTGAATTCACGGGAATGCACTGATTAATTCTGGTGTAATTAGCTTGATATTTCGCTCGATGCACGTTTGGCTGAGGAACTAAACCGAGGTCTCAAGGCCACATGGATCATTTATCACTCTGGTAATAGAAAAGTGTTTTCATGCAAACATAAATGATATTAAAGAGGTTTTAAAATGCCTAGATGTGAACATGGTGTGTTTAGTTAATAAATAGCATTGAATGAATTAATCGGCAATGCCTAAAGCCCTGTTAGCAAGTAAATACACCACATTACTCACCAAAACTGCTCTATACAACGTGGCTAAGTGAAGTCTTTAAAATAAAATGACATAGTAGAAGTTTAGTGAAATACTAAATATCAACTTAACAATCACATTTAAATAGACAAATAAGTTTAAAGGTGTTTAATACTGTATTTTATTGCCAGAGAATAAAAAAGACATGCTTTTGTCTACACACTTCAGTCACATACAGAAACTATAGTAGTTTTTTTTCCCCCAAATTCTCCAGCGGTTGCCTTTATTAATGTTTAACTTACCGGTAACTAATATTTGTTGTTTGTCTAAAACAGAAAACTTAATTTCACAATGGCAAGAACTTACTGTATCAAGGCAGAGAAAGAATCTTGATAAGAAGAAGAAAATGGTGTCTTAACTTTTTTTGCCATTAGCATGACTGCGGAACAATCCGTGTATCATTCGTTCATTCGTTTTTCATTCTGTAACAAAAACACACAAGAAAAAAAAACACTCATTATTTGATATTTGTTTCCAAAACCAAAATGAAAAAAACGGAAAACGAAGACAAATTCAAGCTCTTTTGCTTCGGAACAGAAACCGAAAAACGGAAAACCAACACCTTTATTCGTTTTCTCCATTACCGATTGGCCAAAGTACGTGACCCGAAAGTGAAGTGTTACACATTCCGAGATATCTTTAGCTCTGCAACACTCAGGAGTCTCTAAATCCTCCGAAATGTCCGTGAGGAGGTTTTGTGCCCAACATCAGCTAAAGCAAAAAGGACAAATTTCGGATGCGCAGTTGGAAGCAGCGATCTTGTCATGCCGCACTGCTGTTTGCATAGCTGTTAGCGTCGGATGAGAGTACACTTCCGGGTCACGTACTTTGGCCAACTGGTAATGGAGAAAACGGATGAAGGTGTTCGTTTTTTGTTTTAGTTTTTTTGTTTTTCATGTTTATGTTACATAATAAAAAACAAATGATACACGGATTGCAGAACACTGCTAATTTATGGCTGTGTTTGAGAGTGCACACTCCGTACTATGCACTGCAAACTCAATTAGTATATACTGTTTACTATATACTATGAGTATAATGAGGATGATAGGATGATGACCGTTCCGACTGAAGTATACTTCCATGTTTCCCAAGATGCATTTTGACAGTTCATGCCAACATTTCAGAGCTTTTCAGAGACCTGCCATTGTGCTACTGACAAAACGTCCGGTGAATTTTAAAACAAGAGCCCTATTTACAATAGCGTTAAAAACTATGGAAGACGACTTCTGGGTTATGGCTTCTTGGTGAGAGGTCGCACGTATGAGTGGCTTGCTACTAAATCCTTCAAATGTATCCTAAACTTTTGACCAACTATCATCTTTGACGCATTTTCTACTTCATTATTCTTTTGTTCATCATTCCACCACCTTAAAGTGCCACACCAGGCCAGAAAACTACAAAAACAACAAGAACGAACAACGGAGTTAATGCTGCTACAGCTAATGTCAACAAAGTAAGTCAGCCGCCGCATCTGACTCACCTTGAAGATGCTGCTTGAGAGACAACTACCAACAGCGAATGCTATTTGCCAATTGCAAGCCGACATGGAGAAGCATTCTGTTGACACACTGGAAGCCATTAGAAGTGTGAAAGGAGATGTTCAGGCACATTCACAAAGACTAGATGAGGCGGACGAGCAAATATCACAAACTGAAGATGACGTAACCTCTCTCAAAGGGAAAGTTCAACAACTTGAGCAAACGGTTACGAACTTATCCAGCAAGATTACAAGTTATGAAGATGGAAACAGACGCTCTAACCTCTGATTGGTGGGACTACCCGAAAAATCTGAAGCTCAAGACGTGTGGATTTCTGGAGAAATGGCTCACAGTAGTTGTTTTACTTTGCCTTCTATCATCAAGAGAGTGCACAGGATTGGGCCGCTTAGCCCTAAAGCTACAACACCAAGTGGAGTGATCATGAAGTCCCTTAACAACTTATCTACAGACCGCCATGACCGCTACCAGAAGAATGAAGGAGATTTTCTACGAGGGCCATTGGCTTAGCCTGCGCCCTGACCTGTTGCCAGAGACCCGTCACTTACAGCGGCGCTTCGATTGAGTGAAAGCAAAGCTGTGCGCTGTGAATATCCACTATGGGATGGTATTTCTACAAACCTATTGTGGTTGAAACAGTCCTACTATGATCAGGGTGAGAAGGCAGGGAAGGCTCCAAAAAATAATAAAATCAGATAGAGCCATTGACACAGAATCAATTTTTAGACCAGCTGCAATTTCCAATCCTACCTGAAGAGACTAAAAATAACCTTGATGCAAGGCTGAGTGTAAAAGAACTTAGAGAGGCACTTCCTCATATGAACAGTGGCAAGGCCCCAGGCCCTGATGGACTCCCGATTGAAATTTATAAGAGATTCTCTGACAAATGATTACCTCACCTGCTTGAAATCTTTAATGGGTCCTATGAAAGAGGCATCCTACCACCGTCTTTGAGAGTGGCATCCATTTCTGTCATTCAAAAACCAGGTAAAACTCCAACAGAAATGGGTTCATATCGCCCCATATCACTAATGCCCTGTGACACGAAAATCTTGTGGAAGGCCTTGGCTCATAGGAGTGAATCACACACTTGAAAACAAATTTCTTATGATCAAAATGGATATATTCTGGGCCACCAAGCCTTTCAGAATATTTGTCGACTTTTGATTATATTGTATGAAAAACAATCTGCCACCGCCCATGCCTTTTTGTCATTAGATGCCGAAAAGGCGTTTGACAGAATAGAATGGAGATACCTTTTTGAGACCTTCAAAAGATTTGGTCTGGGAGAAAAATATTTGAAATGGGCCTGATTATTATACATGGAATCAATTGCTAAAAATGCAACAGTCAGTTGTCGACGCCTATAAAACTTCGTAGATCCACCTGACAGGGCTGTCATCTTAGCCCGCTGTTAATTCTTTTTGCCATTGAGCCACTTGCTATGGCTATACGCAACTCCCCCGAGCTGATAAAAATAGGACAAACTAAACATCGGTTATTCCTTTTTGCGGATGATATTGTTATTTCTAACTAACTTGGGGAAGTCAGTTCATGCAGTGGGAAATATTTTGCAGAGTTTTGGTCATTTCTCTGGATACAAAGTTAACCAGAAAAAAAGCTCTCTGTAATTTCTGAACAAAAACAACCCTCCTATCTAAACACAATTTACCTGCACCTACAAAGGTTTTACTTATTTGGGAATCTAGGTTAACCCTGACATAAAGAAAATAGTTTCTGTCAATTATGACCCGCTAGTACAAAAGGTTTTAGAATCATTAGAAAGATGAGATGTGATGCCAATCTCTATGATAGGTCGCATTGATATTATAATAAATGTCAATTCTTCTAAAGTTTCTCTATCTTTTTCAATTTATTCCCCTATGTATCCCTGCCTCTTTGTTTTCATCGTTAAATAAAAACTTTACCAAATTTATATGGAATAATAAACGAGCCAGGTTACGCCTTTCTCTGCTGTATTTACCTTTCCACCGAGAGGGGCTTAGACTGCCTTACATGAAGCTGTACTACTGGGCAGCTCAATTATGTGCCACTACTTCTTATTTTTCACCTAAGGATATTCCTTCTTGCTAGTTGAAAACAACACAATAGAATTGCCATTAAAATTCTATAATTACTCAGATGAAACTAAACAACTGCTAAAAAAATACAAAAACCCAATTGTCAGAAATACTGTTTCGATCTGGCACCAGGCACGTGTTGCTTTGAATGAGGAGTCTAAGCTTTCAATTCTGTCACTCATTTGGGGAAATGGCACATTTAAACCTGCACGCACTGATATGGGCTTTAAAATGTTGATGGATAAAGGAGTGCGTAAAATAGGGGATTTGTACAATAATGGAGTTCAAATGTCTTTTGAATAGTTGACAAACAAATGTCAACAATTGTCCAAGAAACATTTTTTTTAATTATTCTTCAGGTCAGGAGTTTTGTTACTAATTTATTGAAGTCGACTGCGCAGCCCCCATTGTCCACTATAGAGAATATGGCTGTTAACCATCATCAAAGTAGGGGCTTGCGTTCCAAATTTTATAATAATTTAATTGCAGCCTCAAAAGAAAGTAGTCTGTCATATTTACAATCCTGGAGATTTGATCTGGAAACAGACATTTCAGAAGAGGAGTGGAGTAACGGAAACAAACTATCAACACAAGATTCCAATTTGTACAGGACAAGTGACTGTTTAGAACCTATATCACACCATTGTTTTAACCCTAATATTTCTGATGATTGTTTCAAATATGGTAAATAAAAGGAGACACTTTATCATTGTATGTGACAGTGTGAGGAAGCAAATTTGTGCGGTCATTTCGGATTGATTTGATTGAATGTAAAATGCCCATTGATGATGAACTCTGTGTACTCCACATTTTTCCAAATAGCTTCAAATGCAATCCAAAGAACAGGAAACTTGTCAATTTTTGCCTGGTAAAGGTGGAGTATGTTATTGCTTTGAAATGGATGGACACAAAAAGACCTGGGGTGAAACAGTGGATTAAACTAATGTCCAGTAACTTGGCGCTGGAGAAACTGACATACAGTATATGGCCAAAGGAAAACTCAAAGACTTTAAAGACATTTGGTTGCCCTTTTCACGCCTTGAAAAAGACTTTGATTTGGAGAAAATAACTTTGTTGTAATTGAGTCAAGGGTGGGTTTTGGGGTGATGGAGGGATTTTATTTTATTTTGGTGTTTTTGTGTTTTATGTGTTTTGTCCTTAAATTGAAAATTTCATTAAACACATTTGTGGGAAAAAAAAAAACAACTATGGAAGACATGAAGAGATGCTTTTGTTTTCAAAAGGGGGATGTTTGACTTTTAGCTTGAAGCCGGTCCTTGGACAATTTTACGTTCCGCTCGCAATGCATCATGGGGCAGTTAAGTATGACTAGTGTGCCCACCGTGCATACTTAGGAAATGTCTCGATATAGTATACAACCAGGTATTTCTCGCGTACTCAATCTTTCCATACTATCTAATGCGAGTAGTACAGCCTATGTCTTATAACCAGTGATGGTCAAGTTACTCTGGAAAAGTAATCAGATTACAGATTACTGATTACTCTTTCAAAAAGTAATCAGATTATTACTTTAGTTACTTTATTTCAAATGTAATCTAACAACTGATTACAAAGTACTTGTATTTTTAAAGGAGCACACAAATGTATGGCAATAAGAACTTTATTTTTACGTTAACAATGGTACATTTGCAAAATTCTATACACAAATTTGTGTTTTCTTTGTGTCCTACTAAATAAAAAATATGGACAAATAATATACACAGTAGGAGCCACAGATCCACATTTAAATTACATAAATATGCAGCTATAAAGTACAGTGTAAAGCAAAATCTTGCTTTATCTTGTTTTATCTTACACTCAAAAAACAAATAAAAATCTCTGCTGTTTTTTTTCTTTTAAATTTCCCTTGTAGTGTCATAATAGTAACAAAACGGTTTTCAGCTTGGGGAACTGAGTGCGCAAACGCAAAAAAACACGCTATGGGAACAGGGACGGAGCAGCAACGTGTCTTTGAGAAGGGGTGTGGCCTCCTCCTGCCTTACAGCGGTTAGGAAATAGTGATGTTTAGCGATTTGGGCAATGAAAAGCACAAAACGCTGACACTTTCAAACTTATAGGTACCGTAGGCTATCAGAAATTTAAAAATAAATCATTTATAATTATATTATAATTGAAACAACTAATCAAAATATCAATTCACCCTTGGGTAGGCATTACCTACCTTGCCTACCCTGACTGCACATCACTGCCATTAGTCTCCATCCATGCTTTATTGGGTTTATTTGTTCTATTGTATCAGCTCGAGTTGATCTTCAATTCTAGTGTTTTTCTTTATCAGTCCTTTCCTTGTAAAATCACAACAGCTGGATTCTGAAATACCTTTTACCTTCATTTTTAGTGTCATTCACATTGTCATGTTTAATTCACCAACAGACGGTTGGAGTCAGTCAGATGCCATTTTCCGTGAGGACATGGATGCAAATTTGCCATAATGATTATTTGATGATAGGTCTGCTTAATTAACATTAGGTTGATTACACATCTTCATCACCGTTATGATTCCCATTGTGACAATAGCATAGGTTGCCTTTGTAGTAATAGGAATGTGTATAAAGAGGGGACTGGAGGCAAAAGTTAGTTTGGGAAAATAGATGAGCAGAAGGAAGAAAAACAAATAAATAATTATGTTGGCACATGTGCGAGGGAGATATTTTCCTGTGTGTATCAGGAACAATAAAATGCTATTAATTAGAGCAGAAACGAACAAACTTGTAAAGTCTTACCGAGTTGGTCGTAATATGAGAGTTTAGGGTTAAAAGAAGGACAAGGACATCTGAATATTGTAAAACAAGAGAATGAGATAGAAAAGTTTAAAAATATTGCATATAAATGAACACAACTTTTGCAGAAAAAGCCAATTGAAGTACGAGGTTAAAAAAAAAAAAAAATTACATTAAAAAAAGCAGGTTCACATGGGGGTCACTGGAGCAACCAGGCTGATCATGATAATTAGTCTGATTAAATGAAAAGCTTTTTCAACTGCTCAGTGCTCACACTCATCTCTCACCTCATTTACTGTTCTGCTCCGGTCTCTGATGTGACTCAGAGGGTAAACAAGAAAAATCCCCCCTGTAGCAATAAAAACATCACACTGTATATTCACACATGTGTGAAAAACACCCACTTAACCTCTAAGTTTATGGCCTGCTGCTAATAGTGCTAATGATGATGTGGTAGTTACCACAGATGCTAGTGCTAATAACTACTGCCAGTGCTAAACTATTGGGAAAGCAGTGGATTTTGCTGTTGAATAGCACATTGGTGCGCTGCACACCAGAAGAGAGAGAGACATAAGAGAAGTACTACACAATGAAAGTAAAGTTCTCATTTTCAGGGGTACCTGTACTAGTCATACATTGTTAAATGTAATATCAATAAGCAAAAGATGTGCATATTTGTTTAAAAAACACATTAAAGTACTTAAAAAAAAAAAAAAAAATAAGAACGTGGGGAGTCGCCATGTTGGGACTGGATATGACCTCACGTGGTTGATTCCTATCCGATTTCTTTGATTTTCCTCTTTATTTAGGTTTTGTTGTGCTTTTCTCCACATAGTCTTTACTATCGTTTAATTTAACTCGTTGACTGCCAAAGACGTCTAAAGACGTTAATTGCGTTTTTCGGCTCGGGTTGCTAGGAGACAGTGTGACACAGCTCTGCTGTGAATATTGAGCTTGTACCATGATGTAGTGACCAACTGGTGACATGAAGGTGGCAGCAGAGCACCGTTGGATGAAAGATCACCCCGTGATGGGCAGAGCTCAGAGGGAGAGGAAAGGAGTTTGCAAGACAGAAAATGGCGCTACGAGAGTTGATGCTGAAGCTCCCAGCAGCGCACACTCGACCAGAGCATGTGTGGAACTAAGTGGACTATTGAGGGTGTCATAATGGTGAGGGAAAACAATCAAAAAATGGGGCAAGTGGTGACACTTGGAAGTTGTGTCTGTGCAGACTGACGGGGGGAGAGACTTGGAGGAATGTCAAAATACAATAAGAAATCCATTCAACTCTGACCTAAAAAGCAGAATAATAATAATTTTGGCATCAAAAGCCCGGTCTCAGTGTTATTTTTATAGTTTTATAAGAAGGAAACCAATGTTGGTGTTACTAAAGCAAAAAAAATTGCTTCAAAGTCACGAATAGGTTTTTTTTCCGAACAAGACTTTCTTGAGCTTTTTGTCACAAACTGGAAATTTGTGTTAAACTTGCCTCTATTCAACTGCTGATTACGGAAGAACGAAACAAGCTAGAAACAAACTTATTTTTTTTTGATGAACCTAGAGGGTCTAATCTTTCAGAAACTGAAGGTTTTCAGATTGTCATTGTATGGCATTGGGCTGGCAGTGAATGAGTTAATACTACGGACAACACAAGGATGCGTTACTTCAGAGCTGTTATTGTGAGCTTTTGTTGTACATCTGAGCAGACAGAGCCAGCAGTTTGCTGCACTGATTACCGTGATGGAGATGCTACATGACACAAGAAAGTAGGAGACAGAGTGGACTTACCGGAATCTACTTAGGTCAGTACAAGGGTCTGAGGTGAGCAAAAGGGCAGTGACCGTGTCTCACAGTTGAGCAAGTTTTTTTCTCCTCCAGGCTGTTTTACAAGGACGTAAAGAAAGTTACTTGAATAAACCTTTTTTGACAGAGATATATAGCTTGCGGTTAAAATTCACAAAAGGTAGAACTCAGTGACACCAACTGGACCTTTTGTATTTAATTATTTATTTTTGTAGCACTCTGTTGAATTTGAATTTCATGTTTGTTTTTTTTTCCCCAGGAGCTGAAGAGCCAGCTCTTAATACAAAACTAAAATTCCAATCACTAGCTGGGTTTCCATTACAGGTTTTTGCATTTTCTAAATGTCGACAAAGTACAATTGCTCTTTGAACGTGTTTGCATTGAAGGTTGTTTTGAGCAGGAGCCTCATAACTCCTGTGAAATCTCATCCCGCGAGACTTCGCTACAGAAAGATGGACGCCCCAAACCTCCTTATAAAACTCCGTATTCCTTTGTTGTTTCACGTCTAATGTGGCATTAATAAGTATAATGCTAAGAAATGTCCCGGTCTCCACTTCTGTTTGCATGTACCGCATCATGTTTATTCGGAGAGCAGTGATCATATGACCACGTCCTGTGACGTTTATTTGCGAAAAAAGTGTTTCCATAGTGCTTTTGTGACACATTTAAATATCGAAAAGCCTGAAATACCTCCTCATGAAAGCGTAAAAACATTTTAGCGATATTTGTGTTTATTTGAATTTCAGGTGTTTCCATTACCAGTTTTTATTGCGCTATTTAGATTTTGTGCATTTCCAAGGGTAATGGAAATGCAGCCACAGATGCAGGTAGTGCAGCTCTAAAGTAAGGCCTAATGAAGCTTTTTTCACATTTTGACTACGTTATAAGCACAATAGGGCTGCATCTGTATAATGTGACGAAGCAATAAAACAATGAACATGTATGTGAACTCTCATAAAAAGGAAGATTTTGTAAAATACATTAACCGCTTGACCACTGCATCAGCTGTCAGCTCTCGATCCTCCTCTCCACATAGCGTTAACCTAAATATAAACAAGGAGAATCACTCTCCGGGACTATTTTTGTTCATAAATGACTCTAAGAACCTTTTTCAAACAATCTGTGGAGGCAAATTTCAGCATCCTGCCTTTACAGTGAAGAAAAATGACTGTTTCGGTCATATCACCGGCTGCTGCGTTAAAAAGGCACAGCCACTGTCTCCAATTCCTCACTTCTGATTAGTCAATCCCACACATGGGGGAGCGGGGTAGGGAGGGGCCATTTCTACGAGCATGAATCAGTTTTGCTACAGACGTCTCGCAAAATGTGTTGCAAAACTCAAGCAGTGCAGATTCACACGAGAAAAGTAGTTTGTGCATCTGTAGCGGTAGATTGGAGAAGTTGTGGTTGTAAACGATTATTTACGCAAGTAATTAAAAAACGTGTGAATAAATGTTGGATGACAAGTTTGCAGCTGTAACTTTATGTGTAAATATCAGCCTATACATTTTTTTCATTTGTGACATTAAAATGATTTCATGTGTGCAGATTTTTTATACACAAGCTCACATCACATTCTATAACTTCACATCGCATTCTACAAGCTCTCACATTTTGCAACATATCTACCTTCATAGAAATTGTCCATTTTCCCTGAACTGGTAAAAAAATATTAAAGTCTGAATTTCAAAAGGTGCTAGACAAGGTACACCTTGGACAGGGTGCTAGTCAACAACAGGACAACCACTCATCCTCCCCTTCACTCCCACTGGCAATGTGTCGATTTCGATTACCATGTCTATACCAGGGGGTGCATTGCAAGGCTCCAAGCTAGGTTATGTATCCACCTGTCATTGATTCCCAGTAATCTGCTAACAACTGTTTACTGTGACACTGCACTGTGGGTTTTAGATAATGTCTGCCTGGGCCTTGAAGAGAAGCCCTGCACACAGAACCATCTATCTTAGTGCTAATACAGGAAACAGCCAGAGCAGCACTTTGTCACTCTTTGATTGTAAGTGTGGTCCAAGAACTGTTGTGCCAACAGAATGGAGGACAGTAGGCTTCAGAAGACATGAGGTCATTGGAAGAGATGCAATGTTCATAGGGGACGGATCTGGATAAGCATAATGCTTTTTTCCGTCGCCCTTTCCGGCATGCAAAAGGATTTTGAATTTCTGTGAATGCAACCATGTCGGAAATGAACTGAATAAATAAAAATACCATATAGTATCCACAACACTGCACGTTCCGGTACTTTTAGTGAGGTGAGCATTTTTCTCGGAACTTATATCATCAAGTACAAGTGTTAGAACTCAAACATACATTATGAAAATGCTCTAAACGTTCTGAAAGTGGCAACAAAGAGTATATTTTCTGTTGATAGTGGTTCGGGTTAGGTACCATCCACACCAATCCATCATTATTGATATATTACTCGAATCACCAACAAAAGATCTCATGACTTTTTGATATTACGATATTTTGTCCCGTGATATATGGTCTCACCTTTATTAGTAATACATTCTTATGTTCAATACATTTTCAGTGCAAGTGTCCATTTGATATTTAACAGGTATCTTATGGTGACATTATTGTTAGAATACTCGAACTAAGTAAATGTGTGCTAATCAACGACCTGTGTTCAGATTGTGGCAAACTGGCTAATGATATAAAAACAGTCCAGAGAGGGGCATTAACGAGGTGATCTAAACTATGGGCTTGATCACACCGTTTCATTACTGTTGGATTGACTGATGCAGGCAAGGAGCAAGAAATGATTCATCTCAGCGAGAAGGAAGTTTTCATGGGCACAAAGTCTGTCTTTAGTTTTTGTCTCATTAAACGACATCATTAGCAGCCATTCAGTACGTTACAAGGTGACATACTTTGGCCAAGTTCTGAGGTGTAAAACCATGGCTGGATGCATGCAAATGATATCTTAGACCTTCAAAGGCACCGTAAATATAGTCGGAGAGCTTATGCAGAGCAAGCAGAAAAGGTTGAGGGACATTTAACACTTTCACGCAGTCATTTGATGGTATCCTGTGCAGACAAATACAAATGTTTTAGTTTGAAGTACATGAAGTTGAATAAGCAATACATTTATATTGGAAACGGATTCTCCTTTTAGCCCACACCCATTCATTTTAAGCTTTCATGTCATTGTGAGGCTAAAACTGATTATTAAGGCAGCAGCTGAAGTTCGACATAAGACAGATATGCTTGGTCCCACGGGGAAGCTCGTGGAGGAATAAAATTAGTGTCACAACAAGATTTTTCACCATTTGCTCGCGGTCGGAAACCAGCAAGCTGCTGCTGCTGCCTCATTATTTTGTTTGTCAGGCAGTGTATAGAGAAATTGAAAGTGTTGCTACAAAGGAGATATAGGACCATGTTATCAAACTCAAGGATGGGGGGTCAATAAAGACGGATTGCGCTGAGAAAGCCACCACGAAGGGCTAGTTCTCCATAAACAATAGCAGATTCCATTTCAAAGAGTGACGAGGTCACTCGCACCTCCCATCCAGGCTGGATTTTCCATTCCTGTCCACCCTGAAAGATGCTCACCTTGTACGACCCATGTTTACAAAACAGATACATTACATACTGTACCAGCAGAAACCTGCTGCAACCATTTGTTGCATGATAGGAACAGCTGTTTCGATGAGCATAAATGCTAAAATCATCTTTCACATTTACAAACATCATTTACTAAAAAGCTAGAAATTGCTGCTCGAAAGTTTTTTTTTTTTTATCTCCACTGTAAACACTCTACTATTTTTGGGGAACCACTGTGCATTGCATTGTGGGATGTGGAGATTCTTAACATGATTTTGTGTTTTTGTACTCCATACAAGGAGGACAATGATTCACGTTACACTCTTTTGTTTTAGTTCCATTCCCTGTGATATCAACTCACGAGACATTTGATTTCCTTTGAAATCCCCAAAATAAACATCTGCCATTGTTTTGACACAACTTTAAGTCCGGGAAAATGCCAGAAATGCATTGGAAAGTCACTTTGGGAGTACTTTTGGGAGAACCCAAAGAAATCGCAATAAGAATGTCGTAAAACAACTTCTATGCATCCTTCTATGGGACTGCATCCCACAATGCAATGCGCGGAACTTATCGGAAAATGTCAATGACTGTTTACAGTGGAGGTCAAAACAAACTTTTGAGTGCCAATTTTGGACTAAATGATCCATCTGTGAAGCCTACGTTATGATTTTAGCAGCATTAACAAAGCTTGAGTTTTCTTGTCATCTACGAGAGAATTTTAGTGGAAATAGTTAGAAATGGAAAGCAGTAAAGTTTCAGTATCCTCAAAAGTCTCGTCTCACTTACCCTATCATGTGTAAGACAAGAAGAGACATTTCACAGAATGTAAATTACAGACGTTCCTCACTTAAATGGAGGTGCAAAAACACCTCTGTACTGTTTGGCACGCAGTTCCGCAGCACTAAGGAATAAAGGAGTGAGCGGTAGAATGTGTGTAAGACTGAGTCGTGGGGTTGGAAAGACACACACGCTGTAAAAAAAGAAAAAAGAAGTTGCCAGGCGTGAAGGTGCCTGTTAAGCAGAGGACAACCAAAGTGGTTGCCATATATTAAACTCTTGTTTTGCATGCATCTTCAGTCTCTCTCATTGCCATCAAACTTTAGTTCGTTTGTGTTTTGTTGAGGTAACCAACAATTTAGTGTCACAAACATTTTTCTTTGAAGTGTTGTACTCAAGACCAGACTATGTCGGACCAAGACTTGCCCAATACCAGAATGCACCAAGACAAGACCAAGACTTTTGGGAATTAAGACCAAGTCATGACCAAGACCATAGAAATGAATTTTGAAAAACATGAAAAGGTAGAATAGTTAAAGAGCTTTCTCTCTTCAATTTCACTTTTCTTTTAAATACATTTGATGAACAAAAACAAGTCTCTGCAACTCTTTCAAAGCACAACATGCAAAAATCCTAAATCTTGAGAAATTTCACCAAATCCGTACAAAAAATGAATCCTTGTATGTACACTGAACAAAAATATCCAAAAACCAGTCAGTATCTGGTGTGACCACCATTTGCCTCACACAGAGCAACACATCTCCTTGCCATAGAATTGATCAGGTTATTAAGTGTGGCCTGTGGAATGTTGCTAATACACAGAGATCAGAACAACCTGTTCTGTCCGTTCTCCTTACGAAGTGTCTCCATCAGCCACAGAGTTCTGAGCACCGATCAATCCTGAACAAACCTAACGCTGTGATTTAACAACTTTATGCTGATTATCCTTTTATTACAAACTGGCTGACTGCATCCACACTGCTGCTGCAGCGGACACTCTCTCTCTGAAATGATTTCTCCATGTTGCTGCTATGATGAAGCAAAATTAGTGATCAGAATGATTCAGTGCGAGCAAGAACTATTTATTTTCACAATTTCATTGTTCCACCTGGTCTAATGTGACGGAGCTCAATTTTGTGGTGGCATGAAGCTTATAAAACCGGGAAACATCCACAATTTTTTTAAGCCGCAGGGTTGAAAGCGTGAGAAAAAAGTAGCTGCTTAGGGTCCGGAAATTATGGTATACATATATATTAAAGAAGTAGAAAGCAGTTCAGTGCTGGTCTTCACTGGTCTTGATGGAAAATGTTAAGTCCAGCCAGTCCAAGTTCGAGACAAGACCAAGACCTTCACAATGTGGTCTAGAGACCAAGACCGGTCTTGAGTACTACAACATTACTTTGCTGTGGATCGGGTTGGTGATGTGTCTGGTATTTCTTGGTTAGTCCTTACCAAGGGCAATACTGAGTGTTTTTCTGACCCGTTACATAATGCCAATGTTTAATGAGAAATATATATGTAATCAGGAAAACATGTGACAGGGAAAGCAGGTGTTTTCCTCTGAATGGCAGTGTTTGTATTTGTAGAGCTCAGTATTCCATCGTCACTCTTCTGGATATTTGAAGGTTTCGGTTGCAGCTGACTTACAAATAGACTGCAGGGGTTAATGTGAAAGTACAGCAGGGACACTAATCATATGAGACATTTGCTTCCTCTCCTGTACGGCTCATATAAACATAAACAGCAACTATTATGAAGTATCCAGGTCTGCGATTAGTCATGGTTTCCCAAAGAAATGCTCTCTTTTACTGACATAAGACATTCATTCACCACCACATGCCTGGAGCAATACGGACTGGCCTCACAGCTGCAACCCTAACCAAGCTCTTATTCATAACAATTCCCAATATACCAGTTTTGTTTTGTTTTTTCATCCACAGTGAAATGTCAAGATCGTAGTTGCACATTAATGCTCTCCTGAGAGCATTAAAAATGCTCACTTTAACAAGTGGGAAACAAACTAACCTTGTAAAAACAAAAACGAGGGAAATAATGCTTTTCTCAGAGAAATCTGTGAGCCCTACCAACTGCACAAACCTTTGCATGTGTAAGGTTAGCGAGGGTTTCTATATTTTTGTGTTTGTATCTGCAAAAGATTTAAATCAGCAGAAATATGGGTGGATCAACCTCCAGCATTGGGTAATTCTGTCAATATTTTTTGTCTGGTGGCCAAGAGTTATGGCAGTTGGGGCCAAAAGAAATGTGATTGTCTGACCCAAAGACCACATTAATAACATTTATATCAGTATTTAGAAAAATGAACAATCAGAGTATTAATACAGGAAAGAACAAAGGACTTTGCGTGTTTTTGTCATCATTTTGTCTCTTTTTGTTGTTGTTTTGTGTGTTTTTGGTGTAATTTAAAAACAAAAATCTCTCAATTTATGCATTTTTTGTTGTTGTTTAGTGTATTTGGGGGAGATTTAACATTAATTGTGGTTTTGTCTGTCAGTTTATTTATTTTTTTTTCATTTTGTGCTTTACCTGTTGTAGTTTCATGTGTTTTTGGCTTTGTGTTATTTTTCTCTCATTTTGTTGTCTCAGTTTGTTATCGTTTTGGGAGTTACTTTTGTGTATATTGTTATTTTGTGTGTTTTTATTGGTAATTTATATATATATATATATATTTCTTGAATTTTGTGTATTTTCTGTTCATTTTGTCTTTCTCTTGTTGTCATTTTTTGTGTTCATGGTGTCATTTGTGCATTTTTTTTTTTAATCGAGTCAACTTTTTTTTTTTTTTTTATCATATTGTTTGCTTTTTGATGTCTTTTGATTTTGCATCTTATTTTGGGGACCACACAAAATTAGTCCGATGGCTGGATTTGGCCCCTGCGCCGCCCATTGCCCACATCTTGTCTATACATTAGAGTTTGGTCTGATGAAATGAGTTTATTTTTCAAGGTTGTTCTCTAAATTTACTGGGCTACCTGGTTGCTTTGTCGGCATGAGTCAGTCACTTGCTATCTCTGTGCTGCACTCGTTCCAGAGTCGTCCATACTTCTCCAAAGTCTGGTCATGCTGAAGGTTGGCCAGATTTCCACTGTGACATTTGAAAGAAGTTTCAATAAATCACCCGACTTTAAATGTGCGCTTCCTCTCCACCTGCTAAATCCCTCTACTGTACACCAGACACACTTTTTCCCCTCATTCCATCGAACCAGTACAGTATATTGGAAATAGCTTTTCAGGGTGAGGTAAGAGTTATATGTAACGTTTACCAGAAACTGTAAAAGTGAAGTGAGGCTGACATTGCACACAGGGCATTCCTAATTTTAGTCAAATGTGCCTCTTGAAAAGAAACTTTTGCATTGGAAAAGTTGAGCCAAGTTGTGTTGACGATAACCATGGACTCAACTAAACATCAAACAATTTTCAGACCTCACTCAAAAATGTATTTGTGTTTCATGCTATAGTCCTGGCTTACATTAGCATATGTTTTGAATAAGATAAATAACACTTCAGATATCTTTAACTTTCATTCTGCGTAGTCCCAATAACATTTGGGTATCTACAGTAACTTAACCCATATACCGTACATGAAATGTAAGTTTTGCCGAGATATCTGCAGTGCTCATTATGACGAGGCTTGTATTAGGGCTGAAACGATTCATCGAGTTACTCGATTAACTGAGTTACAAAAATTCCAAGAGGCAAAAATTGTGTCTTGACGCATCGTTACATTCCTATGACGCGCACTATACGTGCAGGGACTGCACACCACTAGCGCGTCATCGATGCGCGACAAACTATTTCCATTTAGTCGATGCCATGGCGGAGAGCAAGCGACAGGGAACGTCTAAAGTCTGGGATCATTACATCCTCAAAAATGAAGAAAACAAGGTGCAATCATGTGTTTACTGTAAACAATACCTGGCATACCACAGCAGTACGACTTCAATGATGCAGCATCTGAACCGAAAGCATCCACGTGATGTTTCAACAAGTGTCGTTGAAACAAAGTCATGTAGCGCTAATTTAGCCCTGGGCCGATAATCAATAAATAAATTAATTAATCGGACGATAAATGAAAATGAACGCGGAAGTTTTCCAGCCTCGATATATTGACATATGCATGTGTATTTGGCTGCGCGTCTGTCGCCGCAGAGGTTAGCATTAGCAACGGATATAAAACAGCAGATTACTCAGTCAGTTCTAATAATTTCTCATTGAACCTGCAGCGTAATTACTCTAAAATAGTATACCACCGCCAGGCAATCTAAGATTTAGGTAAATCAAACAGTTATAGTCCGGTAGATGCGGCAACTCTAGCTTCGGATTGCTACAGCGGCTACACCCAGCGGCCTGTGTTGCAGCTGAGCCTCGTACCAGCAGTGTCCGCCAGCGGAGGAGACGTAAGCGGTGTGTTCGGAGGCACGCAGGGCATGCGTGTACACACAAACCAGGGTAGACGGTCTTTAAATCCTTAACAAGATAAGGTATTACATTTGATTAAGCCAAATTTAAGGCTTTAAAAGTTTGCATTTGAAAAAAAAGGGCATTCAATTTGAGAAATTGTATCATTAAATATTGTGGTACGTCTCAGTGCCTTTGCTCTGAGGATTTTAAACACTGTCTCTGATCATCGCTGTGACAATTCTAATAATGTCAGCAGCACAATATTTTGATGTAGAATAGAAATGCTTTATTAAGCCTGGGATAAATTAATTTTCTCAGCTGCTAAAAACATCATTCCAGTGTTTGTCAAACACATACACACACAGGTTTCTAGGTTACCATAGCAAATAGGCTCACCCCAGAAATTATGTATTATTTGTTAGTAGTTAGTTAGTTGTTGGCACTGGCACTTATTAACACTACATGGTTAAATTACAATAAATGGGCATAGTTTTGAAGCCAAATCTTGTTTTTTTGACAAATAAATGTTTAAGCCTCCGTCCATCCCCTTTATTCATTACATCCATGTCTTTTACGGCTCCTATTAAATAGTGTCGGCTCTATTCCGGGCCGCCATGTTGGATTATGTCGTCACTAGGGATGTAACGATTAATCGTAAGGCAGTTAAAAATCGATTCATAGGTATCACGGTTGATATCGATTTTCTGAAAATTGAATCGCAGTACTTTTTTTATCAACAAGTGTAGGCGGCGGGCGGAGTCTGCTAATACTTTCTTTCTGGTCGCCTTCTACTCTTAAATATGTTAATAAATGATTCATTACCCCTTTAGCACCGAAAGAATATCTGTAATATTACTTGAATATCTGTAAAAGTCACGTTTTTCTATTAGCTCTGTCTGCTAGCATAGCTTCTCTTCTTCACTGCAAGAATTTCTGCATGCCAACTGACCACTGGGTTACCAGCGCCCTCTGCTGGTCCAAACAAATATGGCGTAAATCAGTGTAATCACGGTTTTTTTTTTTTTTAAAGTCCAATTGTTAAGGCACAAAATACATTTTCAGTTGCACTTTTAAAAAGAAAAAGAACTATTATGCAGTTTTGCATTGTTTATTATAGAACCAGAATTTAAATTAATAGGCTTCATTTTCATTTGTATTATTTCTTTATTTATTTCATTCAAGATTTATTTTTAGTTAAATTACATTGTTTTGAATAGTTTATCAAGGGATTTTTTTGACAATGAAATATAAAAGGAAAATAATACAGTATTTGTCTACAGTCTCATTTTGTAAAATAAATTGTGAGAGAATCGTATCGTGAACCCAGTATCGTGAATTGAATCGTATCGGGAGTTGAGTGAATCGTTACATCCCTAGTCGTCACCCATGTGCAGAACAACTGGAATTAACTTAAAGTGTAATTAAGCGTTGTTAACTGGTTATAAGAAAGAGGAATTATTTAATTCGGAATTAAAAATGGAATAAACCAGCCACCTAATTCGGATTTAAGTATAATTTGGAATTAAATTAGCATTAGGAATGAAGTGTTTACAAGGACAGGTTAAACAAATGCATGTTCCCTACAGATGTGGCACAATTTAAAAAAAAAAAAGAAAAAGAGAAATAAACAGGCTTTCCAACGGTATAAGATTTGTTTCAATAAAAATAGAATAAGCTCCCAAACACAAGCTGCTTACTTTTTGTGCTGAGTTTATTTTTGATAAAAGAAAGAAACAGAAAGAAAGGTGCATGTGTCATTTAGTCATTTAGAACCTCTACATTGTGCCTACGTTTAGGATTATCTTAAAGCATGCTAGCTCCTAAACTTGTCTGAAGCATTAGCTACGTTAGCAGGAATGAGCGAGCTCACTAGCCAGCTGTGACACTGTCCAAAACACGTGCTAATAGAATAAGGATTGTATCTCATCTGTGCTACCAACCTGAGAGATGATTAGTGTGTATTTCAGCTCAGAAAAAAAAAACCAACAGTGTATTATACAGACTCTTTATTCTTAGGTTTCTCCCCCACAATCCCACATTTCCCTCAACATTTCTCTCAGCATTGACAGCTCGCAAATTATGGTCTTTATTGTCATCAGATCAATTATCCCGAACACGTAAGAGCTGTGAAATAATTGAGCTGATGGTTTTTGTTCCCACACATGCACAATAAAGCCTCCTTGCTGCCATTAAGATGATTATCCACCCTCGAGTTTCTGTTACGGCAAATTTCAGCTTCCATTTGCGGAATTGCAGGTTCGGCCCTGATTGAATTAGAAGCTATCTCAGGTGATGTGAATCATCTCGTCGTCATCTCATGGCATTCACATAAAAATGGTTGCATATCATGCTTTTAGCTGCCTCATTTATTATTATTATTATATATTTTATAATATAGGATATGAGAGCAATGCACATGGTATACCTTTATAATGTGATTGTATTTATTTGTCTGGGTTTGTAATTTCACCTGTTCTCCTATTTCTTGTATGAATTGGTGTATTTCATTTTTTTATTTTTTTTTGTATTAAAGGGGCCGTCTTTGTGAAGACATTTCAGAATGAGAGATTATGATCACAATTTGATTTTGTCCTTTTAAATAAAGGATATTAATTAATGTTCACACTTTTAATATATTTACTCTTTGACAGCAGTGTTCATTTTGTTCGTCATCGTTTTTTTTTAGCTACAATAACTAGATTGATTAATTAATGAAATCTTTATCAAAATATGTTGATATTTTCCGCACTAATAAAAACAGAACATATATTATTTACATGGAAAGCTCTCCAATCAGAACTATGTTTGGGATCCAATAGGAATTAAGCTACTGAGTGTGTTTAAGGACGTAAAACGTGCTCTTTGCATTGATCAATGATGATTAAATCTTTAAAAATGCATACAATCTTATGCTTTTTATTTTAGATGACACTACTAAAATGTCAGTCTTAATTTAGTCCACTTAAACGTTTGTCATTTAATTGACTTAAACAAGAACATAGAACTAAAAGTCATTTTTTGACTAAAACTGAAATGTAATTTAGTCAAAAGACTATGAATAAAACTAAATCAAAAAATGCGATCAAAATAAACACTTATTGATGGTGTCATTTGTCGGAAATCAAGCAATGTAATCAGAGCCGGATTAACGCAAAGGCAAACTAGGCACGTGCCTGGGGCCCGATTGGCAGGGGGGCCAGACAGAGGGACCAAGCAGCTCAGCTGACTTTCTTAAAGGGACAGCGTGCTTAATGTGGTTTAAAAGTACTACAAAATTTAGTCACACATTTCAGCCTTAATGAAGGGAAAAGTCAAAAGTGGCACAAAATGTTGATATTGAGCTGCTAGTGATTAATAAAAGGGTCTTTGTGGCATTTCTACTGACTTTGATCAATTATTGTTTTTGTTGTAAAACTACATTTAAATAAATAAATAAATCAAGTATATTTGACTATTTATTTAACTATTCAATTTAATCTACACATTTAATTAAGATTTTCTGCAAAATGCAATAGCTTACGACAATTATCTCATTTGCTCTGTTTACATAGCAATGCTGATACCTATTGGTGATTTACTGCTACTACTGCCTTAAAAATGACACTCACAATGGATAAGATAAGGATATTTTAATAACATTTAATAGAGCTGGGTAATAACGTCTAAATAATAATAATTAAAAAAAATGTCCGACACAATTTATTTCAGTATACAAAGATCTAACAAGACTACGCTATGTAAAATGTGAATTAACTTCTTATTATAATAAGTTACTATACTAACTTTGGTAAGTTTCAGATTTCAATTCATAAATAACATCAATGGAGGAGGGGCCAAAAAATACATTCTGCCTAGAGAAGTCCATTTATATAATCCGGCTCTGAATGTAATGTATTTTCAATGTTTTTCTCATACTTTTAAACCATTTTATTCATTAGAAATGTAAATACGTGTTTAACATCAGCTAAAATATTACAATAAATATGCAAGGCCCGGTGGTAGATTATTGTTGTTGGGGTAGGTGAAAATGACAGAAGTATTTTTTATTGTTTTTTTTTGTAGCACTTTGTGACTGTTATCACACTGAGACATGTAAGTGTACCAAATGTGTGTGCATGTGTGTGTGCCCAGCAGCAGGGGAATGTATGCCAGTTCAAGTGATGCTCTCTGTCACTGGTGATAAAAGGTAATTGAATTTAGCCAGGCGGGTCTGTCGGGGCAGGGCTGGCAGACTAGTGGCTGTGTGTGTGTTTGATGGTGGGCTGTAGCCGTCGCTTTGAAGTCTGTAAATCTCCCGTTTTCCTGACCTGATTTCACCCCTGCCTCTGCCCTGTATTATTTGTTTGAAAACTGATTTGCAAGAACCTGGATCTGATTGTGGAGGAGTTTTGGATCATATTGAGAGGGGATGGCACTTGTGTGCAACCTTAATTCAAATAAAGTAAACACAACCATCAGCTGAGTCAGCTGTTTCAAACCCTCACATGAGCTACTTTGCTGCTTTCTTGTCCTTCTCACCTCTTCTGGTCACAGAAATAGTCAATTTATTACGATAGTCCATTGTTTTGTCCTACAGCTGCGTCGCATTGGGTCACAAACACGTCAGATCATCCCATAAAGGAAATACAAGGTGGCGTAACGGCTACTAAAAGTGAAACAGTTTGTTAGCGCTCTTCGGTTTATCTATCTATATACTGAACGTAAAGCTTTTAACTGTAATCAGTGCCGTAGCTACCGTTGAGGACGTTTAGGTGTATGTAAAAAAAACACAAAATAATAAAATAAAACAATGCGGTTTATCTGAGTAGTTCCAGCAGGTTACAGTGGGAGGCGCTGCAACTGAATGTCTGCAAAGAAGAGCGCAGTGGGAGATGAAATATATTAGAGGTAACTAGCTGAAAATATTGCACTGTGAAATTAAATCATACTCCTCATTGTAGCTTTAATAAATTGACATTAGAGCCTTTGCTTATTCAAGTCTGTGCCAATCAAAGCTGAGCTTTGGGAGGGAGAGAGCGATGAAAAGGCAGAGAGGTGGTGGAGGAGATGTTTCCGGGTTTTAGTATTTCCTGGATTTTTACCGTGCGGAAAAATGATTTTCTAATTGCAGCTAAAGCCCAATAAGACTTCAGAAAACAATAACCAGGAATACATATTTACATACTGTATATACGGTGCTGGTGTAAGGTTCCAGCCTCTTCGGGGGCGTGGGTTCGAATCCCACTGCTCCCTGTACTTTTTGGTGAATTTTCATTTGTATATTTGTTCTGTTTGACTTGTTCTGTTTGAAAGCAGTAAATAAGAATAAGAAGAATAATCTTTCTTTTATGATTAACCTTATCATAATAAAATGTATTTATTTCTTAATGGAATTCATCTCCAAATGGAACCACTGTATACCTTTATATAGAGCTGGGCATTATATCATGATTCAAGATATATTGAAATATTGATAGAAAATGACAAATTTGCGAATATCTATGTTTTTCTAACTTGTTTTTATTCATACAATCACAGTACAAATCACATCATCCAAGCATTATTATTATTACTATGAGTGCAGTCAACAGTGTTTTTTTTTTTTTTACAATTTTAACATATTTCTAAGATATGTATTTTTATAGCTTTGTATTGAAATTAATTTAACCCAGAATTATCATTCTGGTAAGACTTTAAGTTAAAAATATCAAGATTTATATTGTATATTGCCATTTTGGAAAAAAATATTGAGATATGAGTTTTAGTTTACTGTAGACACAATGCTTTCTCTGACCTCTGCTCTCTCACATTCTTACACTTTTTCACTTCAAAACCAAAATCTTTATTGATTTGAAGCTTATTCTGGGTAAAGGCAGTGGTGAAGTGGACATTCTAGCCTTGAGGGATGAAGTAAAGGAGAAATTCATACAAACTTGAGCAATGGGGAAGCCCTTCATCAGAATAAAAGGATTTAACAGCTTAAAAGGAATTCGTGGAAACTGGATGATGACATCTGCTCCTTGGGAAACTGTTGTTCAGAATATCTAAAGCAGGGGTGTCAAACCAATTGAGTTTAAGGAGCCAAATACAAAGTAGTTTGATCATAAGTGGGCCACAGATATTAGGAGGATCATGGGTGGTGGACCTCAGTATTTCTAGAACTCTGGCTACGGCCCTGACTGTAATGTCAACCTGCTTTCGCTATGTTTGTTTTACCTGTGAGGTAGTTTGAGAGGGAGGAGCTTACATTCTTATAAGGTAGGAGGAGCCAGGATTGTCAGGAGGAGGAGTTTTCGCTTTGTGACGTCATAACGCCAGAAAAATCCAACTCGCCCGTTTGGAGCTGACTTTTTAAAAACTGTGGAACAGCAATTGAGGGAGGAAACAGAACTTTTTCAACTTTGGCCCTCTGAATGACGCTAAAGGGATGTACTGTATATCAAAAAGTTAAGGTTTCATAATACTGCCCTTTTAAATGTTTTGACCGTTTTGTTTTACTGTAATAGATTTTGCAAATTCAAGTTTGTCAAGGTGGTAGAACTCCATTGTAAGCATACCTTTAAATGTTTGTTTAGTCATTTAAACTCAGAATGTGCCATTTTACTCTTGTTTAATGAAAAAAAATAAACTCATGTTCTTCTCAAGTTGTTGTTTATTTTCTGTATAGTTGAACAAATGACTTACAGCCTGCAAGAATAAAGCTCATCTCACATTATATTTCCAACCATCAATCTTAACTGTGGTGCTGGGGAAAATTAGAGTTTTGTAGTACAGGCAAAAAGTAGAGGAACAAGTCAAGAATTATCTGGTATGCTTATATTACAGGCAAGGATATTCATTGTACAGGGAGGGCACACAAAACTGAAAAAATAAATATATAAACCTTACATATTCAGGAATTAAATAATTAAATAAATGAACCCTTTGAAGCATGTTTAGCTAAATGACATCATCATGTCACGAGGGCTAATGGTCTGTGATGGTTTAAAAGGTACTAGACTTTTACTCAAGCAAAACCTTTTTTATTGAAAAAAGGGCCATTTTGTCACCACCAATATATTTGTACAAAGTAAAACCTGATGTTCCAGGTTAGAAGTTAGGATTAGGGGATGAGCAAATAATTTAGTTTATTTTACCTGTAGGCAATTGTCTCTTTTTAAAAATGTGGGGTGATCCTTGAGCCTTGTTAAACTGCAGGGATAAATGAGGTCATTCAAATAAATTGCCAAAAAAGAGAAAATATGAGAAGGTTAAAAAAAATTAATAGAGATACCATTCTCGGGCTGTTCCTTTTTTTTTTTTTTTTTTTTTTTTTTTTTTTTTTTTTTTTTTTTTCTTCTCGGGCTGTTCCTGACAACATGCGAGACAAATCGACTGTGTCTCTTCATCTACTGTGTGATGGGAATGTTTGCTGGCACAACATTAAAGACTGTAAGCCCGTCTTTATTTGGTATTCTTCTTAATGTCATGTGCTCATATGGAACAAATTCAGTCCACATACTGAGCTGGCGCTCTGCTTTCTCTCACTGTCAGGTCCATGGCCGACCTGTGAGAAAGGATTCAGAAACAGGCCCAAGATTTACTAACCCAGTTAGATATTGCTTATTTGAAGATGCCATGATAGTTGGATCCTCACTCAATGCTGTACCCTTTAGAACGTCAATCTCAGGAGGTGGAGGGGGATCTTTTCATGACTGAGCTCTTGTCTTTTTCCGTACTTCAGGTTTTTAGGCCTGGCCCGACTCTACCTGTAATCCACATGTTTCTTCTAATCCTGAAATGTAGAATATTACTGAAACATATTTATTGTACGACACATATAATCTCCAAATGGAATCAGTAGGGTTAGGGGATCTTTCAAATTTGAACCGATAAAGTACCGATACCCGGTACATGAGAATTGGTATGGGTAATTTTGTGTGTGTTTATGTGGTAATCAATGTTAATTTTTTGATAATGAAAAACGTTTTTTGTATTATATAGATATATAAACTTTGACAAATATGACAAAACAATATCCAAGTGTTTTTATTGTAACATTGCATCTGTTTCACAAGTTTCTTCAACATGAAAACCCTTACCTACATTTACGCAAAAATGCACAGATTATAACCTAATTCTACATACTCCTATTCCTTTCCTATATTATTTTACAAACTGAAGTATTACAAACTAAAAATAATAGTGCAATAAAGTAGTATTACTGTTTATCTTTGGTCCTTGTGCAGTTCTTCTCATGAACACTAACATGTCAACTTTGTTGGGCAAGAGCCATGCCCGCTCTACACTGACGGACTGACTGACTTACTGAGTGACTGTGTCCCCGCTGTGGAGAAAACTCCATCTGAAGGCATGGCTGAGGCTTGTTTTAACTCAGTGCTTCCTCAGATTAGAAATATTCCCGCCGCTGGCGTTGTACTTCACATCACAAATTTTGCAATGACCGAAATCTGCATCACATTTTTAAAAAGTTATACTTGACTGACGGCATTACGTTCTTGTACGTGTAATGCTGGGTTTACTTTTCCTCTCCCTCACAGTCACAAGGATACGTTTAGGTGAATTAGTATCTGGTTGTACCAAAGGAATGCGGTCAGTACGTATAAAAGTACTGAATCCAGTACGTATCTCTAGAAACTGGTGTGTTTCTTTCTTTTCTAACCAAGTACTTTTGGTATGTTGAATAAACAGCTTTCGGCATGCGTAAAGATTTGGTTGTAACTGTTTTATAAATTGTGTACCACTCAGAGATCCAAGAGATGCACGGTTAATCAATGTTGTGATCTGGTTCTATGGGATGTTGTGTTATTATGTAGCAGAACGAGTTAAGTTTCACTCTACAGTGAATTTAGTTAAGATGGTCATAAGTGGAAGTTATGGCGCGTCTTTCTTTCTGTCACTACTGTGTTAGTATCTAGGGTTGGGATGATACACGGAGTTTACAATACAATACGATAGACATTAAAAGGCTTGTGTTAATGATTTGTTAAGACATTTTGAGGAAGGAAAAATTACAAAAACTTGCTTTATTTGACTTTATCTCTGGAGATGCGTAGGATATGACCTTTAGAACTTCAAAAGAAATATAAAGAAAGACAACAACAAACATAACAATTCGGTGTGTAGTTAATTGTGAGGATTGTCTTTTATCTGAACTTGCATGTTGTGCTTTGAAAGACCTTGTTTTTGTCTGGGAAATGAATTTAAAAGAAAACTAAAATTAAAGAGAGAATGCTCTTTAACTGTTCAACCTTGTCATTGTTTTAAAATTGATTTTTTATGGTCTTGGTTTTATCTTGGTCTCGACTCTCAACAGTCTTGGTCTTGTCTCGGTCTAGACTCTGAACAGTCTTGGTCTTGTCTCGGTCTAGACTCCCAACAGTCTTGATCTTGTCTCGGTCTAGACTCCCAACAGTCTTGGTCTTGTCTCGGTCTAGACTCCCAACAGTCTTGGTCTTGTCTCGGTCTAGACTCCCAACAGTCTTGGTCTTGTCTCGGTCTAGACTCCCAACAGTCTTGGTCTTGACTCGGTCTAGACTCCCAACAGTCTTGGCTTTGTCTCGGTCTAGACTCCCAACAGTCTTGGTCTTGTCTCGGTCTAGACTCCCAACAGTCTTGGTCTTGTCTCGGTCTAGACTCCCAACAGTCTTGGCTTTGTCTCGGTCTAGGCCTGATGCAAGACTTGTTTTTGTATCGTGTGGTCTTGAGTGAAATAGTAAATGCTACATTAACACCTCAGTCATTACTGGATATTTGATGTTTTTATTTCATTTATTAAAGATCTTACATAAAATTATAGGATTATTACATCACATAGAATGTAATTTGCATTTACCTTCTTCTTGATTTGAAATAGTGTTTGAATTTTGACCTGCTTGCCCTAGAGATCATTTTGACTATTTAAAAATTATATAAAATCAGATTTTCCATCCACATTACCTTTGTTTTACTGGTTGTCCTAATATATATTTTTCATTAGTATGAAGGTAGCTGTTTAGATAAATGAGCCCAGTAGCTATTTGATAGATATGTGAATGACGTTCATTAAAAAAGTCAGGTGTGCAGAGCAGTAATTGAGCTCTACTTCTCACATTGCCTCAGGCGATGACGTCCGAGTTTTTTTGTGCTTGATGTAATTCAGACTCCAATAATTGCTTGGGGGTTCCTCTCATTCTTCTCCTCCCTTCCACTCTCTTCTTTCCTTTTTACTTGACACAGAAATATGATTAAAAAATAGGAGGGTCTTTTCCCGAGGTGTGAGCTCTGTCTCGCTCCTCACACCTGCTGTCCATCATCACTGCTAACAGTGAGCAAAGTGACGATTTAGATCGAGATTCCCCAGTGAGAAAGAAAGATGGAGAAAGAAACGTTGGGTGTAAAACTGGAATGAAAGTGGATCTTTTCCATCTCGAAATTGCTCTGGATAGAAAAACGAATTTACCTGGCTCATCAATTATGTCTAATAGCTTCTGTTATGACAAAAATCCTTCATGATCATAACCGTTGGTCTAAACAAATGTGAAATGGCACCAATAACACGCCACAAGTTGCAACGTGGTTGCAATTCTTGATGTATATTTTACCTTAATGTGGATTTTGATTGAATTGTTGGTGTTAAACAATTGTCATTAGTTTCAGCCTTTACTTTAGTCATACGAGTTTGACGGTCAACCTAGTGGTCAAAAGTTTTCATTAGTTTTCACAATTTATGTTGAAAAATTAAAATTTTTAATATAATGTACATAATATACAAGTATTTTAAGTGCCATAAAACACAGTGACTGTAAGGAATATACTGTTAAAAATGCCTAGAAAGACGAGTGCCAGTGAAATGTTTGACTGCCCGTGTGAACACTACGAGTTTGAAATAAAGCTAAAGAAGATATATCTATCTATCTATATCTGTATATATATATATATATATACAACCCTAAATTATTTTTTGTCGCAGTAAGTGAAAGTGAAATGAAGCAGAAAGCGGCCTGATTTTATCATGAATTTACAACATTAACTCATTCACTGCCAGCTATTTTCAGAGCAGCCAACCCCTCATTGCCAGGCATTTTAGATGATTTTCACTGATTTTTCAAGACCCACAGAATATTTTGTCCTTTGACAATTTGATATCTGAATTGAACCAAGTTTCACACAAATCGCCAGTTTGTGACAAAAAGGCTTTTTCTGAAAAAACCTATTTGTGACTTTGAAGCAATATTTTTTTGCTTTAGGAACAGCTCAACATTGGTTTCCTTCTATAAAACTACAAAAACAACACTGAGGCCGGGCTCTTGATGGCAAAATCATTATTATTTTGATATCTGGGTCAGAATTGAATGGTTTGCTTACTGTATTTTGGCCGTCCTCCAAGTCTCTCCCCCCGTCTTTCTCCACACACGCAACTTCCTCCTACTCCCGGACATGCCGAGTGTCACAACTTGCCCCGCTTTTGATCATGTTCTCTCACAATCGCGACACTCAATCGTTCACTTAGTTCTACACATGCTCAGGTTGAGTGTGAGCTTCAGCATCAACTCTCGTTGCGCCATTTTCTGTCTCATAAACTCCTTTCCTCTCCCTCTGAGCTCTGCTCATCACGGGTGATCTCTCATCCAAAGGTGCGCTGCTGCCACCTACATGTCACCAGTTGGTCACTACATCATTGTACAAGTTAGATATTCACGGGAGGGCTTCGTCACACTGTCTCCTAGCAACCACAGCCGAAAAACACAATTCACGTCTTTAGACGTTAAAAGGACACGTCGACGCAAATTTTTGAAGCCAACATTATCAATTATGTTACTAATCATTTCTGCATTATTGTTTGTTACACACATTGTGGTTGTCCGAATCTCGAGATGATCTATACATTTAATGTATTTAATTGTATTTTTTATTTAGCCCAACCTGGCAAGAATCTCAAACTCCACTTATGTACTTTAGTCTTTAGTCTTTGAGGGATAACCTCATGTGCGTGCCCTAAGGTGTGTGTGTCTGTGTGTGTGTGTGTGTGTGTGTGAGAAAAGTAATGCGACTGCTGTTAAATATTCCGATTAGCTTTTGACTTGGAATCGACCTCCTCTAGCTCTATGTATGCATCAGTGTTTTCTCTGAAGTTGTGGGATGTTCTTCAGTCACCTCTTCAGTAATACAAATGCTGGCAGTGGCCGTATGCATAATGCACATGATCACCTCCAGCTAATGCATTTGTGCTGTTGCCAAGGTGGGGATGAAAACAGACCTCTCACCTCTCTGTATCCCACACCTCACCGGACAACATTTGGCTCACATTTAGCTTCTTCAGTTCTCGTAGCATCGTTTCTCACCTCCTGTTCAGGGAGGGGTGACGGTGAGGTGACCCAGCAGCCTCTGTTGCGACAGAGTTACTTCATTGAAGATACATGTTAGGAAAAGCACAAATGTGAGGGTTGGGGTCAATTACATTTTCCAATTACAATTACAGTACGTCTTCAATTATCCATGTTCAATTCAAACTCAATTATGACTACAGTGGCCAGTATTTTTTTCAAAAGGAAATAACTATTATTATTTCCCCTTGAAAGTCAATTAAAATGACATTCTCAATTACTGAAGTGAAATTACAATTAATCACAATTACCGAGCCTTTAATAAATAAGCCCATAAAACGTAACCTTCTTCTTGTGTTTGCTTTCTGATAGCATCTCTTATGATAACGGGTCAGTTTAAACCATGTTTTAAATCATGTGTAAAATACACTAAAAAATATTATCTATCATCTAATTAGTTAGTTTGTTTGGCTTCTTTAATCAATTAAAATATTGGTGGTAAAAGTTTTGGTGTGGGCGTCTGCCCCTTTTTTCTGTCAGTAGACCCCTTGATTTATATCATTTTTAATGATAAAATGATCCTGTAACATGGTTCCACTGGTTTGCATTTAAATAAATTGTAATTCACAGTTTTTATAAAGTCAAAAAAGTCAATTATCTGAACTCAATTACAATTTGACTATCACAATATATCTGTAAGAAGCGATTGTGTCATCCCTCTGCGCAGGAGTGCTTTCAGTCGCTCGGCCCGGTCAGTTAGGGGCGCTGCTGAGTGGAACTCAATACCTGAGGAGGTTAAACAGCTAACCACTTACAAGGCCTTTACAAAAAAAATTTAAAATTTGTCTTATTAACATGCCAACATTAAAAGTCAAGCATGTTGCGCTGCATTGTATTGTATTAGATGACGCAGCCTTTTGAATATGTGTTTTTTTGTGTGTTTTAATATTGTAACAGGTTTTTTGTGTGTTTTAATATTGTAACAGGTAATGTTATTGTTGTTATTGACTTATACATGTATTGTCATGCTTGTATTTTAATGCCTTTTTACATCTTGGCCAGGGGACTACAGATGAAAAATAGCCTTCTGGCTAATTCTGGCTTTTTTTTAACCATGTTTGTTCATGGGTTATATGAAATTGCACTGTCCCCTTTCAAATACACCAATTAAAAAAAAAAACAAACGATGACAGCAACAGATCTTTTTTTTTAATATTACTATTACAAATGTAATTACGTCATAATTGTAATTAATCATCGAATACACGATTACAATTATAATTGACCCCCAACCCTGTTAGTTACTGATATTTGACGAACCTTTTTTCATTTATAAAGAAAACTGTTTGCAGCTGACATGAGTCATTGTCAAGGAACAAGCAATGTAAAGCACTTGGTTTCATACAATGCTGAGATTCAAAAGGTAATAGAATGGCTTTCTGAAAGTTTCTACACAGTTTTTCCTCAACGTTCACCAACCCTCGTAATGTTTTTACGAGTACCTGTCCAAGGACGATGAAAAAGAAGCGGAAAACCACTGGTGTGGATTTAGTATTGAGGGCTGACTGGTTGGGCCATGTTAGTGTGACAAAATCAGGCTTTTTCCATTTAATTCACCAGCAGAAAAAGAGGATATTTAATGGTTTGGGCAGATTTACTTTAAACCTGTTAGACACTGTGGGTGTTGGCTGGAAATCTATGACTACATCCCAACCACTTGTTAGATAAGTTGCCCCTACATAATGCTAACCCTATACACGTTTTGTGTGTATATATATATATATATATATATATATATATATATATATATATATATATATATATTTAAACTCTTATTCTTATTTTTACTGTGATGGATTGGCACCGTGTCCAGGATGTACCCCAGTTTTGCTCCTGAAGAGAGCTGGAGATGGGAACCAGTAGACCCCATGTGACCCTGAAAAGGACCAAACAGGAAAATGGATGGATTCTTATTTTTAAATTATCCTGACTCTTTATTAGGAATAATACTTTTTTTTGTAATAATACACCTATTTGTGATATATTTTATTGTGATCTTATTCCTTCTGGAGCAGTCTGGGGACCACTGATTTCATTTTTTGAGAACTTGCTTGATGAATTTAAGGTAATTTTATATTATTTATAATGTATTGTGTTGTATTTTTATACACCTCACAATTCCCCATTTGCCCAAATCTAACCCACCCACCTCGCACAATGGATTTTTTTAATATTGCAAAAATAAATAAATAAATAAATAAAATATTATTAGTTTAAATGATGTTTTTGAATCATTTTGAATTCATGGTACATTTTAAAACATAAAAGTAAATTTATATTGTTGCTTGTTGATGAGGTTGTGCCCCAGACCCAACAAAATAAAAGCATAAGGAGCTCCTAAAAGTTAAGAGTCGTAATTTTTTCAAACTATTTTATCTTTATATATTTTACATTTGATCTTATTTTGTTTAAATGGGTCGGAATGATGTCCTGCTTCCAGTGTGTTCTAAGATAAAGTTCCCGACCTAACCCTATAATTCTAATTGTAAAATGATCGTTTTAAAAATACAAGGTTATTCTATATTTACATGAATTTAGCCTAATTTCTTTTACTTATAAGGGGTTGGAATTTGGTGCGGTGGGAGTTTGCTATGTCGCCAATGGTTTTTGAGCTACTGTACATTATAGAGCAATATTCCCCTTTTGAATACTAGTACGATTTAAAAAAAAAAAAAGTAAAACATTTATGGTCCTACTTTTATTTTTACTCACTTTATCAAATTTGAGTCCATGCGCTGATCTTTCAAAAATATCAGTAATATCGGCTGCACTTGATTAGGCACACGCTACTATAATAGCTCGCTGTCACTTACGCTGAGGTTGTACAGTATCAGGACAAATCTCTGGAGCTCACGAGCACAAGCCTCATTTAATGCCTTTTCACTGTGGCTTTAGGATGCAATGCTAAACAGTTTCTGAATGGAAAACGCAAAAAAAATGTAGCAATTGTTCTGCCAAACTACCTGTGAGCTGCCTCCCACCCTCCTGCTAAACAGAGAAGTACCAGATGGAAGCCCCTCCCACTTGTGAGTGTGCACACTCGGGCTGCGTCCGAATAGTCCCTCCTATCTCCTTTCCTATCCACTGTTCCTTCACCCCCGGAAATGTTTAAGTTGTGGCCATGATAAAGAGCGTCCGAGTTCTCTTTAAGCTCAGGAAAAGTGGCTCAATGCTTCCTTTTTTACCTCCTTTAGCAAAGGAGACGAGATAATGCTGACCCACAATTCCTTGCGGCGACGACATTTAAAGGGACACGCACACCCGAGCGCTCACAGAAACTCACAACCAAAGCAATAATATGCCTTAAACAACTTTAGATAAATAATCTAAAACCTATATCTTTTTATATGTAAGACATATTATCAGATTATAACTGATATAAAACAGACACTCAGTGGTGCAAGAACAAGAGATCAGAGACATTTTTAGCCACATTTATTCAACATATTCATATTTCTGAGTGTTATAGTGAGTGTGAGTAATCATTCTCAATGTGATGTTCTTTTAGTTTCCTTTGATTTACATTTAAACCTTGTGATATTTTAGATTATATCAGCGGAAAGTGTTATAATGGCGCTCTTAGTCCATTTTTACATGCTGAACGTACACAGAGCCATTTAAAGATCCGTTTTTTGTTTTTTTTTTTTTTTTTGCCCAACAACCTGTGACGAATTATGTGCACGGGCACGGCTGATGCGCGTGTGAGAGAACCCCCGGTGACAGGTAGCAAGTCACACACACTCTCAAAACATGCCCTCACTACACATTGGATATTTATAATAAAAACATGCTAAATCAGTAAAATAAAACAAAAAACTAAGCAATATTTATACAAAAAGTACACAAAACGACAACGGAAATGCACAAAAATATACAAAAAGGCTCCAAAAAACACACAAAATGATTCCAAAAAATGACACAAAATACACAAAACTAAATATTTATACAAAAAATACACAAAACGACAAAAGTAATGCACAAAACTACGACGCTAGTCACAACATAAAAAAATAATTGTAAAAAAAATGCACAAAAACACAACAGAAAGATACCAAAATACACATAATGACTCCAAAAAACATACATTACAGAAAAATGCACCAAACGAAAAAAAATATAAAAATAAGTAAAAACAACAAACACATTTTTCATACCCATGTCCCATAGAATTAAACCAGGGAAATCTCACACACTATTTAACTTTGCACCTGCACATATACCCCTTTATAACGCTACAGAGTACACAGTATGTACACCTCTTTATATATCCATCCTTTAAACACATACTTATTTGACCATAATTGACAACTCTACTTAAGCCCCTCCCACTATATGAATACATACTTCCAACGGGCACTGTACTGATTTAATAAAAAAATTTAAAAAAAACAAGTCAAAATAGTTGTACTTATTAGTAAAGTGAATTGACCTTTTAGCAAATGGTAAAACTAATTAATCAAACCTTTGTGATCTTTTCTTTTTGACCTGCACAAACACACACACACACACACACACACACAAATGTAAATTGGCTGCAGGAGTGAACGTGTGTGTGAACGGCTTTATGTTTGTGTATGTTTGCTTTTAATGAAACAGGCGTCGGGGACTAGAAACATTTTTACATCCGACTCACTCATGATTGTCCAACTCTCAATTTTTTTTTTTTCTTTTTTTATAAATCAAAAGAGTTTTTAATTTTGAATGAGTAAAAAAACTTTATTTGTTCACAAAATAACTGGAAATAGAGGAATAGCAGATTTTCTTTTCATACTTTTGAAGTGTGAAGCTTTACTTGCCCTTTACACCTGATTACTTTCACTGTTCAAAAAGTAATTACCGCAGCACTGTGAGTCTGCATCTAATCCACACATAGAAGATCAATACAAGGAGACAGCGTCTAAATGCTAATGTTTATTCCCTCCATGCTTTTTAGACGCATGCTACACAAACAATGTATTACCTAAATGCCCGTCTATGGTAGACTTCTGCTTTCTTTGTCTGAATCGGACGCCCTTTAGTCAGCGCCCGTTGTTTCTTTAAGCTGCTGAGATCTAGCGAGGGAAACTACCGTTGCATGGCAACTTAAAGTGAACTCAATCACATGCTTTGCACTAATGATTACAAGAGCTGTGTTTTTTTTTTTCTTTTTTTTTTTTCTGTAAATTAAACACAGTTCAAATCAGAAGAAAATCATCGTGCGATAAGGCCGCCTGGAGAAGAGCCTTGTTAATCTGCATCAAAGAGGCTAGTGCATTATATAATAATAAAGACTGGGGAAAAATGTTCACATTTTAGGCTTTTTATTAGTGAAAAATCTATGCCTGTGTGACAACAAAACATGAATTGAACAAGAATCTTAGTTATGAAAGTTCCATGGTTGGGTTTCTCATGCGCCTACAGTGGTGATAAATACAATAAAGATAACACTAAGCACCTTCTGCATATGTGTTGGATGATCTCTTTCTGCTACGCTGGTTCTTCAAGATCTGAACTCCCAGCGGAGCATGGCTAAGTGTACTCGTATCATAAGGGAGCTTCCTCTCATTGGGATTCACAACACAAGCTATTTACGTCTGTAATGAGTGGGAAAGTCATTGTGCCAAAAGCTGCATGTTGTTATATATGTGTATTTAAATTTAGATGTGTGCGATTCTAATGGAGTTTTTATTTTAACTAACTATTACAGTGCCCGTCGGAAGTATGTATTCATATAGTGGGAGGAGCAGAGTTGTCAATTATGGCCATATGAGTATGTGTTTGAAGGTTGGATGTACAAAGAGGTGTACATACTCTGTACTCTGTAGTGTTAAAAAGGGGTATATGTGCAGGTGCAAAGTAAAATAGCATGTGTAATTTTCCTGGTTTAATTCTATGGGACATGCGCAAGATAAATGTGTTTTTATACTTTTTTGTTTGGTGTATTTTTCTAAAACGTATGTTTTTTGGAGTCATTATGTGTATTTTTGTGTGTTTTTGTTGTCTTTGAGCATTTTTTGTATAATTATTGTTTTTTGTTGCCATTGTAGTGTGATTCTGGAGTCATTTTGTGTATTTTTTTTTAAATCTTTTTTCGGTGTAGTTTGTGCATTTCTGTTGTCATTTTGTGTATTTTTTGTATAAATATTTAGTTTTGTGTAATTTGCATTATTTTCAGATTTTTGTTGTCGTTTGGTGTATTTTTCTGTAATGTATGTTTTTTGGAGTCATTTGCCTCAGACTTCCGGACCTGGTGGTACCACGAAAAAATAAAAGTTTTGCAGCACCATATAAGTCAAAAATAATGGTTGCACACCATGGGGCCATGTGGAAGCTGTTGAAAAAGTTTCAAGTGGAACAGACACTGTAATATTGACCTTCTTTTGTGGACTGGAGGAGGGCCTTCTTCTACTAATTATTAGAAATTGTAAATGAAGAGATTGGTGTGCTAGCGCCCCCTCACACTGAGGTCAAATGCTGAATAGGTTTCACTTCTGGTTAAACAGGAATGTGCCGTCTGGGCGAAATGAAATTAAAATAAACGTTTTGCAACACCAAATAAGTCCAAAATAACGAATGCACACGCTCGAGCTATTTGGAAGCGTTTAAAAATGTAAAAATTTGATACACACACACACACGCATGCAGAACTTCCTTGCTTTTATAGAGATAGATATCCTGATACCTTTAAAGACGATGTTTTTTTAAAGACATTCTATCCCGAACTTTTACATTTTAAAACATCATCTCTCCTCATGAATCATCTTAATTAATTAGCTAAACCCTAAGATTTTGGCTGATGTGTGTCAAGGCTGGAAAATCAAAAAAAAAACGCCTTGATTACACTTGATTATACTACTATGCTATAAAATCTCCAAAGAACAATCTATGCTATGCTAACTAGCAACTCAATACTCACTATACCTCTTTATTCACAATTCTCTCAATCCAACCTACTCGCCACAGATTGCAGAGTCGACAGATGCTGGTTTTCATAGGAGGGGTGGGGCTAACAGTGGTGGTTTGTGATGTAAGAAGCCACCAAAATGCTACATACCACCATTTCCAGCCAATAGCAACATTTGATTGTAATAGCAGGATTTCAACCCATAAAGGGCAGTGACTAAAATGTCAAGAGTTGGACAAGAATCAATCAACAGCACTACTTCATATCCAAATACATTTGTTTTCAGCATGGGGGGAAAAAAATCGTTTTGGGGTTTATTTACTATTTAAGTTTCTTCTCTTTTTTTTATTACTACAATAAACCAACAAGCTATTCGTTGTGCGAAGTAGTTCAACTGTCAGTAAATACAAAGGAGGAACAACAGAATCCCCTAGCCTGGTGTGCATCTATTATTCATGCATGCATGTAATTTTAAAAGCACAAAAATATCACTTACCATGAACATAAACACAAAAGAAATCTTATATCAGCTTAACTAAAGTATTAACATGTTGTTATGGAATGTCATGCTATGAAGCAATATTGCAGTACTTTACACACTTTGTTCAAATGGTCATGTGACTTGAATTTAGCATAAGATTTGCATTTTGGATTAGAAAACCCGTAGAAGAATGCAAAGAAGTGGAAAAGTGTCTTTAGGAACTGTTTTTGCTTCATTCTTACCATGAATTTGAGTTTTTCTTTGTCAGACAAGGAAGACAGTGATTCCCTTGATGCCATTTGTATTGTGGTTCGTTTATGGTGTTCCCTGTGATATGACGTCACTCCGCGAGACAATACATTTCGGCCGTTTTCTGGTGTTTCTGTGAAAAGCCACAAGATCAACATCTGTAATGGTTTTGGCACAACTTTCAATCTTTGAAAACAGCAGAAATGTGTTCTTATGTGAGAATCTCCCACACAATGAACACTTTTGGCCAAAATAGTTGTGGGTCTCTGTTGTACAGTTGTCTGGTATCGTTTTCCCATGATTCTTCTGGCCAGACACAAAGATCAGCCAACACAGAAAGACAGAAAGGCTGTCTAACAATAACCATTGTTCCACTGATCATTGCAGAATTGAAATCCAATAACTCGTGATTACAGCAGAGATGGGGGGGAAAAAAAGCATCAAATGGGTTGGATGAGCAACGTTTGAAAATTCAAATTCCAAGCTCATTGCAGCATGTTGCTTTGGCAAGGTTAGCAGCTGCTCCCGCCAAGCCTTCCCTGATTTATGTCCGGTTAGCGAGTGACTCTAAAATATGCATGGATGTCTGATAGCCTAGCCCCTGTCCAATGAGAAACATAGCTTCCCCTGTGTGGACTGGGATGTACTCCAGTGCCCTTTGAAGCTGGATTAGAGAAAGTGTTTATTTCATGGTTTTGAAGCGTGATCAATTTATCTGATGGCCTTTTGGCTCTTAAATTACCCAAACGTGCAAGTGGATAGTACGCAGATACTTTAATCCTCCCAGGTGTTGCCAAGATGGTAGAGGTGAGTGAGTGTGTGAGATATCTACAAGTTTTCTCCATCAATAGCAGCTGTTCAGAGAATCGTCATGCAATATGGAGATAAAGATCCTTCCTCCACTCCCCCCAGTCTGTTGGCCTTCACTGTGTTTACGCTCTGACTGCGTGCCAACTCTCGCCCGTGAGCTTTTTTAAGCTGCTAAGTAGATCGCGTTGTTTTTAAAATAAAGATTATAGGACTGAGACCTTCTGATGTGTGTCAACACAACAGGACTCAAGCAATCACTTCCCCCCCCGTCAGACCGACTGTGAATGAAGGATTATCGAACATCGTCTGGTTGTGTGTGTGTGCGTGTGTGTGTGTGTGTGTGTGTGTGTGTGTGTGTGTGTGTGTGTGTGTGTGTGTGTGTGAGATCCACACAGCCACAGTGGTGTTTAAAGCCTTTCTGTAGATTAAAAGTAGCCGATTGTGTTTCCATAAGTCCAATAAATGCATCACACGATGATTGTCCTCACAGCAGATGCAGGAAGTGTAGAGCATGTGTTTTTTTTTTTATGCCGTGTACAGCAGCAGAGCAGAAGTTATTACTTAGAGGAAACAGTTAAGAAGGCAGACGTATTAAAGTCTTTTGATTGTGGAGGATGATAAGTTGTCCTGTGAGAAAGAAAAGGCAGTGTCTGTCTACCTTCACCCCAATTCCACCCGATACTCAAGCAGAAAATGTTGTAAGTCTTATACACCTTGAGTAATTGTCTCAAAGCTAAACAATTGTGTCTGTTTTGTGGAATTTGACAAGAGTGCCACATGTTGGTAAGCTCTGTTACTGCGGCAGAAGATCTGGAAACTCTTGCCAGTTATTCTCTGTTCATTCAATAGAACAAATGATTGTCTGAAAGGTATAAGAAGTGCAGATAGTTTTTGAGAAGGTTCTTGAACTGATCCTACGTCGGTTCAACTGCCCTGGCTGTTGCTGAGGACACCAGTTTAAAGTCAAGACCTAAGATAAAGCACCACATGAGTTCAAACACTTGCGCCAGTTTTGCTCATAATAAATATTACAAGAAAACATTAATCAGCAAAATGGTAAAATGGTAAATGGACTTGATTTATATAGCGCTTTATCCCCACACTGAAGCAGTCTCAAAGCGCTTTACACATCAGCTCATTCACCCTATCACTCTCACATTCACACCAGTGGGACAGGACTTGCCGTGGCAAGGCGCTAGTCGACCACTGGGAGGCAACTTAGGGTTCAGTGTCTTGCCCAAGGACACTTCGACACATAGTCAGGTACTGGGATCGAACCCCCAACCTCTCGATCAGAAGACGACCCTCTACCACCTGAGCCACGGTCAAGTAAAACATCCTATTATCCTGTTCCAGGTATTTGATGGTCATTCCTCAGACATCGCTAAATTAATTTAAAGGCACACCGTGGACTTTTTGACCTAAAGAGTTGACCCATATGAGTCATTCTAAATGATTCCTTGACAGTATCAATGCTACAAGCGGGGAATACCAACTATGTAAGTTGGAGGAGACAGACTGTCTTCACCAGGTCATGTGACCTGAATAATGCCTGGAGAACATTTAACTTATACGGCAGTACGTGACACAGGCTCGGATATATATAGTTCCCATGTGACGTCACTACATACTGGCATTTCCCGACCGGCGCCATTGCTGTGGGCAGCTGAAACAAGTTAGCCTCTGTTTACAGCCAACAGAGCGCAATATGGAAGTTTCATGTTGTGTTAATGGTGCACTAATCACGGCGATCGTTCAGTTAAACGTGGATTCTTTAGTAAGGGAAGTCGGCTAGCCATATCTGTAACTTCAGGTTCAGGATTGGCTTTCAGGGCTGGGCTCGCGCCGCGGCTACAGTCTATGGGCTGGAGGAGCAGCCGCCACCGCTGCACTCTTTTCCCCGCCGCTGGAGTCCCGGCACTCGGCCTTCTTCACCACCAATGACGCTTCCCCCTACTCCCTGGCCTCGCCGCCGTTGTCGGCCCCTTTCGCCAATCCTTATCCCGAAGTTACAGGTCAACTACTGTCTGCATACACAATCAAAAAACAAAGGGAGGCTGGCCCGACTGAATGTTTGTTAATCTTTGCGACAGTGCTGCGATGCTTTTGGCCACTAGGGGCACTTGTGTGGAAGTTACCACAGAAGTTGCACTAGTGTGCCTTTAAAGGGGTACGTTGATTCACAGCATACGTCCTTTATAGCAAAACCATTTTTATTGCAAAAAGTCAAAGTCAGAAAACCATGTCCTAAAACCTAATCACACCATCTTTTTTCAATGTACAACACAAACCATCCAGCTGTCCTGTGGGTCCGGTGTTATTTAGAGGTTATAAGTGGATTTTTCTGGTGCAGCCCACTTGAGATCAGACAAGGTTGTATGCCACACCGGAACTAAAATGAGTTTGACACCCCTGGGTGAAAGGATGTTTAGGAAGTTTAGCCTCTGAAGTGTTGCCTGAAAAGAAAAAAGCTAGAGTTGCTGGAAGAAAAGACACAGATTTGTTTTCGTTGAAGGTTGGAATTGGAAATGGGCTATATAACCGAGTCTCACTTTAAGAAACTTATAATGTATTTAGCAGGGGTTCTAAAAGTGGTCATGATTCCCTTATAATAAATTGAAAAACATTAGGCATAGTCCTTAAACTGTATTTGTTTACAGTTTATACATCATCTGAGGCTGTGCAACAATTTATGTATATGCAATGCTGTGGTTATGTATTCAGTTAGAAAAAAAACCCTCAGTTTTCTCAGATGGGATTAGAAGTGTTGTGTTACAGCTCTAGCATCTAGATCTACTATATACATTTGAGCTTGTCCTTGAGCAGAGCACTAAAACACATCTTGTTTCTGGACACCCTTTGAAACCCCTACTGGGAGCTCTCAGAGACAGACTTTGTCAATACCTTCTAATAAAAGTTCATTTTAAGGTGAAAAACATAGTTTACTCTTTTTTTTTTCAAAGTTCACTTTTGCTATACGAACTTCTGTCAAGGATTTATTTGCCAGTGAGGAAAAGATAGCTTTACCTTTGCAGTTAATAACGTGGGAAATGTTGCCAAAAAATTGCCCTAAAATTGAAAAAAAATATATTTTTTTTTCAAAGAAAGGATTTATTGGTGGAAGTTTTTTTGCCATGTTTAGGACTGTACTGTTAGCAATTGTTAATCTGTCTAGCATCTTGCTTACTTTCTTTATGACCATATTTCCTTCTGCAGTACAAATAATGTCATTTCATTTAACAACATTTCTTCAGAAAATAATTTTGTGATATCACATATGGTAGTCAAAGTGTGAGGTTAATGTAGGCATTTTTTAAGATCAAGCTAGTGTATTTCTTAAAAAAAAACAAAAGACTAATTACTGCTATCAAAAGTTTTAATTAAGAAACTGCATTTTTTAGTCCAAATACCAACCGCTTTTTAGAATAATTGACAAATTCCCAGTCTCACGCTGGCATATACAGTAGATTGTGGGAAATAAACTTAACGTTGTGTTGGTTGTGTTTGTAAAGAAACAATACGAAGGCTTCAGCACTAAGAAGACATAAAAGAAGCATGGTGACACATTCTCGATTATCTGACTCGTCAATACGTATCTGTTCCTCTACATTGTGTTCTATAGATCTAAACCCTTCCAAACAGAATGAAACGGATACAGAATGTAGCTTTTAGCAAGTGATTTATTCCTTAGTGGAGACAACAGGCTGTCAGGGCCAGCTGTAAACAACACTAATAATACTGCACTAGCATTGTCCTGACTACTTTCCAACTTCAGTTAAGCTTGATTGGTTCATTAGATCGTATTGATCTCTCTTATTGGTAGACTGACTCCTGAGTGCCTGGGAGACGATCGTGACTGGTGTGCTGACAGGTCCTTGTGAGCCCCCCCCCCCCCCCCCCCCCCGGGTAATAGCTTCACTTTTTGAACTCTAAACTCTGAATAGATAATCAATGCGGTGTGGCTAAGGTCGAAGAAGCACAGACGGTTTATGGAACGTTCTTACAGTCTGACTGAGAGGATTTCAATAACTGTGGCCATGTGGCTCTAAATGCATTAGTGTTTTTTTTTCCCACTGCAAGCAAGAGATATGAATATGCATATGATATCAATAGGTTTCGTGGATAGGACTGCTGACCAAGCAGAAAAATTATTCATGACGACTATTCATCTTTTGTCCTTCTCAGGTGGTGCTGGTCGGCTCGTCCATTAATGAACGCGATCAGATGCTGTTCATCAGCACAGATGAGGGCTCCTCCTTCCAGCGACAATCCATCGCTTTCCCTCCAGAAACGGTGGTCTTTCATCCCAAAGAGGAAGACAAGCTGCTGGCGTACTGCAAGGACGGCCAGGTACGCATTACTACAGACTTTAGAGCCGATTTGAATTGGATGCCACAGCAGTGTCACTCGTGTAGCAGGAGTGAAGCGCTCCTGGTGCCAGGGCAGCAATGCATTCCATTTCCTATAGCACACATGCCAGCAAAGCTCAGAGGAAACTGGATTAACCACGCAAGAACACAGCTGCAGAGCTGCACTGGAATATACCCCGCAGCCCTAAATTCAGACGCTTACCTCCCATATTCCAAACATGTAGCATTTGACTTAGCCTTCAGCGGGAAACTCTTTGAAGTCTGAACATGCAAACACACTTTAGGAGTGTGTGTCAGTGGCAGCTCAGTGGCTTCGTAGGGATAACTTTGGCCTCACAGCAAGAAGGCGCTGACTTTGATATATAGGTCACACCCTGGAAACTTTCCATGTGGGCTTTGCATGTTCTCTTTGTGCTGGCATGGGTTACTTATCTCAGGGTTCTTAAAATTCCTTCCCCATCAAGAGATGGCCCCAATATCATATCCCCTATGACAGTGTTTCTCAAATGGGGGTACGCAATGGCACTACAGGGGTTAGTTGAGAGATAGAGGAAAATTAACAAATGAAAGCATTAAAAATATGGGGTTTTATAATGTTTATTTTTAGTTAAAAAAATTATAGTCATACTAAATATTACCAGCAACTCCCAAAACGACAACAACAATGCACAAAGTAAGAATAATAAGAACTGAATAATAAAAAGAACAAAACAACAAAATACACTTAATGACACCAAAAAAAAAAATGCACTATGAAGCTAGATATTATATCCTGGGATTATCTCCGCTAGCAGGCTTCACCTGTCAGAGAGAAGCTGGTCCTACGAATCTTGATTACAACTCGCTAAGTGATCAAATCAAACATAATGTAAATCAAGCAGCAGTAATTACCTTTCAAGGCAGAAAGTCACCAATTCCATCTCTACCCCTCCAGACCATACACTGTAAAAATGACGGAGCTCCAGCCCAGGGAAAGGGGCGGGGACTGTGAGCAACACGCCCATCAAACACAATCCTGGCTCTGATTGGTTTCTTTCTTGCTCGGTCGTGGTTGCTTCGTGGCAATCTGCAAGGGCTGCAGGAGCAGCAGGGGGGACCAAGAGTCCTGTTTTTTCACACAAACTACTAGTTTCATGTAAAGCTGTCCTTACATAGTGACAGCTTTAGCAAAGATGACAAAAGTCACTTTTATAAGAGTTTGCAGACTGCACCTTTAACACCAAAAACAACACTGTTGCTGCAGTAAAAGCAGGAAGGAATGAATGCAAGAGTGTTAATGCTTAAATGAGTGCGATTATATACAGACACTCTGACAGTTTCACTTTCACTTTACCTTGTCTGTGGCTCTGATGCGTTCCTAAAGATCAGCCTACATCATAAGGTGGACATATTTGTATTTTACATTATCTTACAGGACTGAGGCTCTTTGCATCACCACAGAATACGTTACATCGATGTAAGAATTCATTAATTATGTATCGGTCTGAAAGCGCCTGATGGCACGCTGGCTTTATAAGCTGACTAATGAAGGTCAGTTCATCAGATGAAATTCTATATGCTTGCTATAGGATGTCATCGGTCAACTGAAAGGATAAATATTTTCTCTCTCCTGTCAGCGTCAGATCAGAGCCACACTGGGATCTGTGTTCACAATGATCCTCCTTTTATTGGCCAGGTCGTTTTCCAAGAGATCTGATTGGTCAGGAGGCGGGGCTTTCAATGCTCGCTCAGGTCTTATCCAGGACAAAACCTGGTCCCGACCAGTTTAGGTGTTCAGCCCTAAGTCACCATGGAGCTTCGTAGGACAGCACACGCCGATCAAATCCCGTAAGTTAGCGCAATAAGAGGAAATCTTTGCGGACCAAGAGGGAGGAATCACTCTGTGAACACGTCGTCGTGGGTAGATCTGATGTGATTTTTTTCTGATGCAACTGAACTACATTAGTCAGCTATAAAACCTGCGCGCGTCGGATGCTTTCAGACTAGGGATGTAACGATTCACTCAACTCCCGATACGATTTCAATCACGATACTGGGTTCACGATACGATTCTCTCACGATTTATTTTACAAAATGGGACTGTAGACAAGAATTTTTTTTTGGGAAAAAAACTAGAAAATACTGTACTATTTTCCTTTTATATTTCATTGTCAAAAGAATCCCTTGATAACTATTCAAAAACAATGCAATTTAACTAAAAATAAATCTTTGAATGAAATAAATAAAGGAATAATAGAATGAAAATGAAGCCTATTAATTAAATTCTGGTTCTATAATAAAACATGCAAAACTGCATAATAGTTCTTTTCTTTTAAAAGTGCACTGAAAATGTATTTTGTGCCTAACAATTGGACTTAAACAAAAAAAAAAACCGTGATTACACTGATTTACGTCATATTTGTTTGGACCAGCAGAGGGCGCTGGTAACACAGTGGTCGGATTGGCATGCAGAAATTCTTGCAGTGAAGAAGAGAAGCTATGCTAGCAGACAGAGCTAATAGAAAAACGTGACTTTACAGATATTCAAGTAATTACAGATATTCTTTCGGTGCTAAAGGGGTAATGAATCATTTATTAACATATTTAAGAGTCGAAGGCGGCCAGAAAGAAGTATTAGCAGACTCTCCGCCCGCCGCCTACACTTGTGGTTAAAAAAAGTACGGCGATTCAATTTTCAGAAAATCGATATCAACCGTGATACCTATGAATCGATTTTTAACTGCCTTATACGATTAATCGTTACATCCTATTTCAGACCGATTAATTAATTAATTAATTAATGTATTCTGTGGTGACGCAGAGAAGCCTCAGTCCTGTAAGATAATACAAAATACAAATACTGTCCACCTTATTATATAGGCTGCGCTGTAAGAACATAGCATCCGAGCCACAGACAAAGGTAAAAGTGTTTGTTATTCTCTGTTTAGAATCTCACTATTTTAAGCATTAACACTCCAGCATTCAAGCTTGAATTCAAAAGATATGGTGTGATGTAAATGTTGCAAAAATACCACTAAACTCATGAGAGCACGAGAACACTGCACTCAGTGAGAAACCTTCGGCAAGAGCCAATCTCCTCTTTGCCCAGATATCGACAGTTATCTGAATCAACTGATCCTGATCATGCACAATGGTCATTCACACTTTGCAAGAGGTTTCCAAATGTGTCCAAATGTATGGGCATTAAATGCACAATTCTGATCCGATCCAGCTGAAACTGGGTGGGGTAACCCGAGGAACCGACACGGCATAACTGAGTCAAATTTTCAACAAAATTGGTCAATTAACTTACCGAGATCTGAATTTTATTTTTATGAGAGAAGGGGTTTTATGATGAACTACATTAATCCAGAATCAATTATTGATCCAGATCCCCTTCAAAATGTAATGGAATCTTCTAATGGCATTGGTTTAAAAGGTTGTCAAATCCATTTAGTTATTTGATGTAGTTCTGAAAATATGACCTCTTTGGCACAGGTAAAAAAAACAAGCTTAATTTTAACTTCATTGAGATTTTACAGAATTGTTTGCTACAAGGATTAAATCTGATCTGTGGAGTATCTGGACCTCAGTTCCTTCATCCAATTTTCATGCAATTCTAAAGCATTGTCACTTTCTAACAAGGGCAACAATGTTTTCATTTCATTATTTTTGTCACAGTGTTCTGAATAATCACGTCACAGTGCCGTTGGTGACTCCACGTGCGTATTACGTAGAATAAAGCCTCATTAAGAGTTCCCATGAAAAGAACTACTGGTGAGCTGTGCACAATTTCTTTTATTTAGTTCTTTGACTGGTCAGTCAGTGCTTGGACTTCCATCCAGCCCAGAAGTTACAGTTCCGGTAATTACTTCCAGAGTTTTAGGATGTCAGTCAAACTTGAGCCTTTGTAATGGGTTTTGCACTGAGTCACAATCTAATGTCTGCCAAAAAAAAAAAAAAAGGCAAACGATTATGCAGTTGATAGAAGACTCCATTTAAGAAGAGCTGCACGAGAAAGCCAGTGTGGGTCAAACTTCTCATCTTCTCTGCAACATTAATTTAGTCAGTTGACATTAATACATAATGTATTATTGTTTAACATAGTGTAGCCCCACAGTGCTGCACCTGCTAATTGAAGAAGCCCCTGCCAAGGCTTTCCTATTCACAGGTTTTTTGATACTTCACCACACACCAAACTATCAAGGTGCCCTAGCTAATTCACGCCTTAAACCAGGTGTTTCTTGATTTGATTATGATTAAAGTGAAATCTAAGGCACAATCATGAAACAGTTTTGCCTAAAACAATCGAGATTGGCAGAGATATATAGCACTTTCCCACCAAAATGTGTGATTTGTGTAAGGCAGAGATAGTTCAGGGGCCAAATATGGACAAGTTTGAACTCAAGTGGGCTGCAAGATTTTAGGTGGGTAAAAAGAAAAATGTTAACATAATAATAATACATTTATTTTTAGTGCACTTTACATTTGATACCAAATCTCAAAGTGCGACAAGATTAAAAAATACAACACAACATGTATGAAAAGACAGGACGAAACAAGCATTTAACCTGCGAAAATAATCTTGTGTAAAAAGATGAGTTTTTAAGTCTTTTCTTAAAAGCGTTCACCGTTTGGCGGGGCCCAGAGGCGGTCTGGGAGGGTGTTCCACAGGCTATTGCACATCAATTGCGCAATAATTTTCAATATCAGTCCCTGTTGGATTTTTATTTCAAAATGATTTGATTTTGGTATCCAATTTTTGTGTTATTTAGAGGAAATTGCGCGTGCAAGATTGGTGGGGAAAATGCAGTGTTGTTTCCACAATTCGCAATTAAAAATGACTGCATTCGTGTGATATAAACAAAGGAAAACTGCAAGCCCCTAAAAATATTGTAGAGTTTTAGTAACTTGGTGAATTTCAGATATCAACAACTGAATTATTTGGTCATTTACACAATAATTCATTTTTAACTGTATCCTGCGGGCTGAATTGGATGCTCTAAAGGACCGGATTTGGCCCCCAGGCCTTGACTTTGACATGTGTGATATAAAGCTCTCTAGATTTAGCTTAAAACGGTACTGTAAAGTGCTAAATTATTGTATTACTTCATTGCAGGGAAGTAAAAATAGCTGAAAGCATGAATGTAGTATTTAGGGAAATTAAGCAACTTTAAAAATAAATAAAAAATAAGGTGTTTGACAATCACATTCCGAACGTTTTCCTTTTTTCCAAAGCTTAAGAACTTTGAGTGAAATTCTTTATTTCGCCTCCAAGGTTCGTTTAAGCATAGAAGAAAGTTGGATTCAATACTACTATTCAATACATACCTACACATAGACACTTATCATATTGCACTCCTATTGGGAGTTATTATCACACGCTGACTATACCTTAAACAATTACTGAATGGTGTTTTTTTCGAACTTGAACCATTTGTTACCTTGATTAAATTTGACAGATTCTCTCAAAAGGTTTAGAACCACTGCTGTAAAGGAACCACCACCACATAATGATATTTGGAACCTTACATGTTTTACCATTTGTGTTTATTCCTAATTAGTGCTGTTTCTCCTGTTTTTTTTTTTTTTTTTTCTTTGTGCAGTTGTTTCGCGTCGACAGATCTGGGCTTCAAGTGGACACTGCTTCAGGAGAGAGTGACAAAGGACAAAGTCTTCTGGTCAGTTAAACTTTCTCCGATGCTGTCGCACATCAAATGACTTGCACTCCCCACATGGAACACACAAGCAGACGATGATATGAGTTAAAAACGGGTCATTTTTACGGCCTAGAATTAGCACAAAGCATTAAAGGTGAAGAATGTAAAATGATGTAAAAGTACATGTAGACCTGTTTTACTCCAAAGCAGTAAAAAACGAAGAATACGAGACTAATAACACTAATCAACTTACATTTTTTTGACTGACAAGCTGATTCAAGTGTATTATTATTATTATATTATTATTATTATTATTATTATTATTATTATTATTATTGATATCAGTTATTGGTCTGATATCACAAAAAAAGAGTATTGGATACGTCTAAAAAGTTCATGTTGATTTCATTGGATTTATTGGGGGTTATTTTTCATGGTCTTCCTAATTACTTTATTATGCATTTTTTTCTCTATTGTTGAATATTCTTATGTTTAGGACAAAATGTAACCCATTGGTTTAATAATAAATGGCCATATTTTTTTTGTCATATTTTTTTTTCTTTTGGCAATAGTTTCCAAATAGAGAAGATATGTGACACTGAATAAACTTCTGACACATTACTCATTGTATGTAAAATTATAGCAGAAGAAAAAGGGATGACGGTCTGCTGGTTTTGCCAGTTTTGTCAAGTGAAATCCAACTATTTTTTTTTATCACCAATTCAAAGCATTAAAGCGAGCAACAATATTTTAAAATAGTATATTAGCTATAAAATCTGCAAAAATGTATCAGTCTTTCATCAAAGATAATGACTTATCCAATTTCATGGGTGTTTGAAGCATTATAAAAACATTTAGATTTACTTTTTTTTTATTCAAACCCCAAACCACAGCGTGAAACAAACTATCAATTACACAATATTGCTGAAACATTACAACCTACAGCTGTATCGTGTGCTATTAAATCAATTTAATGCGCTACGATTTTACTGAAAATAGTGATTTCTATCGATGACGTGGTCGTAGTGAAGCAGAGCCTTTTTCACAGACGAGTTGTTTGATGGTTCCGGTGCTCCTAGAGCAGCGATGGCACGTACAGCAGAGAGATGTTTAACACTTTCAAACACGTCATACAGATTTAACAGTTACTGTATATTTTCAGGTCCTTCACCTTATACTTGTTATATTGCTATTTTAATTTCTAATTTCCCAGAAACGCTCTGTCTCAACAAAAACAGCTTCAGGTTTCGCAAACACTTACTTGAGGTTTTATACATAAGGCTGACATTATGTTGTCATTATCTGTCATTAGCTAATAAATAGCTAAGTAGTAAAGACATATTTTTAGCAGCTTGTGAACATCAAAACTAGCAAGCACCTTCTAACAAGTCGCTAACTATCATTTAGCATCCTTTAAAGAGCAACTAGCTAACATGTAGCAAACTATCATAGCAATGCTTTAGCATCCTGTAAAGAGCAAATAGCTAACATGTAGCTACTGTAACTAGCATAGCCATGCTTTAGCATCCTGTAAGTAGCAACTAGCTAACATGTAGCTAACTATCATAGCCACGCTTTAGCATCATGTAAAGAGCAACTAGCTAACATGTAACTAACTGTCATAGCCACACTTTAGCATCCTTTAAAGAGCAACTAGCTAACATGTAGCAAACTATCATAGCCACGCTTTAGCTTCCTGTAAAGAGCAACTAGCTAATATGTAGCTAACTATCATAGCCACACTTTAGCATCCTATAAAGAGCAACTAGCTAACATGTAGCTAACTATCATAGCCACGTTTTAGCGTCCTGTAAAGAGCAACTCGCTAACATGTAGCTAACTATCATAGCCATGCTTTAGCGTCTTGTAAAGAGCAACTAGCTAACATGTAGCTAACTATCATAGCCATGCTTAAACATCCTGTAAAGAGCAACTAGCTAACATGTAGCTAACTATCATAGCCATGCTTTAGCATCCTGTAAAGGACAACTAACTAACATGTAGCTAACTATCATAGCCATGCTTAAACATCCTGTAAAGAGCAACTAGCTAACATGTAGCTAACTATCATAAGCATGCTTTAGCATCCTGTAAAGAGCAACTAACTAACATGTAGCTAACTATCATAGCCACGCTTTAGCGTCTTGTAAAGAGCAACTAGCGGACATGTAGCTAACTATCACAACCACGCTTTACCATCCTGTAAAGAGCAATTAGCTAACATGTAGCTAACTATCATAGCCATGCTTTAGCATCCTGTAAAGGGCAACTAACTAACATGTAGCTAACTATCATAGCCATGCTTAAACATCCTGTAAAGAGCAACTAGCTAACAAGTAGCTAACTATCATAGTCACGCTTTAGCATCCTGTAAAGAGCAACTAGCTAACATGTAGCTAACTATCATAGTCACATTTTATTATCCTGTACAGAGCAACTAGCTAACATGTAGCTAACTAACATATTCACACTTTATTATCCTGTACAGAGCAACTAGCTAACATGTAGCTAACTATCATAGTCACACTTTATTATCCTGTACAGAGCAACTAGCTAACATGTAGCTAACTAACATAGTCACACTTTATTATCCTGTACAGAGCAACTAGCTAACATGTAGCTAACATGTAGCTAACATTTTCACGGACCGAATACTTTCAGATCCTTTCAACGCTGGTATACATGACATATTTCAAGGACAGATTGTTAATATGCATAATAAAGGTGATTGACTTGTTTTTTAAAAAGAGAGAAAATAAATTTTAAACCTTATGAACAAAAACCACTTATTTATCTACTATATTGTATTTTGCCGTTACAATTTAGTTTTAAAAAAATATCAAGTGAATTGAGTGTAACGAGGTTTGCCCAAGTAGCCACACTTTTAGCAGTTCCCGTTTTGCAAGGCTTATTTGATAACTCATCTTTGAAATAAAAAAAACTGGTACGTAAAAAACAAACTCAATTTTTTATTTTTTTTTTCAGAAAAATGTGCTTTATTTTAGTTTTGCTGTTAATTGTCATGTTTTATGAAACTATTTTACTTACCTTTGTCTGTTAAAGCATTGTTAGACTTGAAAGAAGACTACAGAAAGCAATGTCTAAAATATAAACTGCATATTATTGGTTCATAGTTATTAAGTTGATAATAATAGACTCGCGGTATTGGCTAATCTGTTAATAGATATTTAGAAAAAAAAATAATGAGTCATTTATTTAAACTATGCTGGTTTATTAAGTATAATTTCAGTATTTTATTTTAGAAATAATTGGAGTCTCCTAGTTGTCCGTAGGAGTGAATGTGAGTGTTTCCCTCTGTGTGTTGCCATGCAATGGACTGGCACTCTGTATAGGGTGGACCCCCGCCTAACTCCGGAGATAGGCACCGGCAGTCCCCCGCAACCCTGAAAAAGCAGCTCAGAAAATGGATGGATTTTAGAAATGCCTGCAGGGTGTCAGACCTGCACAAATGTGAAGGCTTCGACCTCACCTCGTAAAGACGAGTAACTCTACATGTGAGTCAGAGCGGATAGAACTGTTGCTCTCTGTTCTCTGACCTATACCTTATCTCTGCCCTTGCACTCATTAAAGCAGCAAAACAGCAGAAAAATGGCAGCCATTACACACAAACCACATACACACGGTTTACATGAATGTGTTCGGTTGAGGCCAAACAATTTATAGCTAATGGTCTCTTCCAATTGTCGATCTGCATGAAAAGCATCATTAACTTTTGTGGTTAAGAAAAAAACGAAGTTTGCATCGCTCAAATCGACAACGAAAACAAACAATGAATATAAAAAAGCCACGCAAGATTTGGTGATAAAATTCAAATACTGAAAATAATGTAAGTGAAAGGAGAGTTGGGATGAATGGGAGTCCCAGTTCTAAATCTCAACATCAGTGTCAGTCATTCTGTTTATTTTTTTTTACTTTTCTCGCTTTGGGCATCTCCTTATACCAAACAAGGGACTTATGAGAAACTTGTAATTTACAGTACTTATGTGTTTATATGTTGACCTTTAGATGAAGCTCTATTTCAGAGTGAAGAATTCCATAATTGAATAATAAAATTGGAGCAGTTCCATAACAAGTTCTGATGAACTACGGCTGGGGCGGCGGAACATCTCTGCGTCGAATAGCACGTACCACATTCCCGAGAATTCATTCGAATGACTCGGTTCCACAGAGTAAAACAAATCAAATTGTGCAGCGTAAAATCTTAATCTGCGTTGAACTGCCTTTGAAACAATGCATCACACGATAAATTTAGAAATTACCGGAAAAAGGGGTGGGACCCCGGGCCCCTCCTCAAAATATGTGAGGCATAATCGTAATCTACATTGAATTACCTTTGAAACAATATATCACACGACTATGTTCCCATTAATTTGAAAATTACCGGAAATGGGGGGTAGGCCCCCGTGCCCCATTTTAAAAAAAAAAAAATAAATAAAAATAAAATAAAAAAAAAACAGCCCCCGATCTGACAAGAACAAACGGAGGAGTAGTCATTTGAAAAAAATGACTCGTACGGTATAATAGGCCCCATTTATATATTGGTATGTGCCAATTATTCGGTACCACCAACCGTCGTAATATTTGACTCGCAAATAAATGAGAAATCGATTTTCTTTTTTTTTTTGGTTTCTTTTGGCCCCCAAATGTGGTGTTTTGAGTGCGGTGGATCGGCCTAAAAATAAAACATACGAATAAATCCTGATTTCCTAAAGACTGTTTGTGAGAGCTGGTGAAAATCTTTCAACATGTTTGTATGTCTTGATCAAAATGTTCATTATTCGTAAAAAGTCACCATGTTTTATAATTCCCCATAGTCTGAAACTCAGAGCAGCTCCTCGTGGATGCATTACTTCAAGTCAATTCAAATGTAAAGGTCCTATAGACTGATATTGGCAGTGATTGAAGTAAATACCGATATAAATAAGTTGTAAGTTATAGTCAGAAAACACACGATGGTTCAAGATTATTATCTTATTTTAATTCCGTCATACGTCCAAAAATCTAAAAATGTCATTTTACTTTCAGCAAATAATCTTCTAAATTGGTTTTATCTCTTAAAAGATGCGATTGCATCATTTTTACAAAGGAGAAAATTGACTTTAATGCTCTGACGCGTTCACATCACAGCTGCCAGAACCTTCAGAAATATCATGAGGCAGTTACAGTTAAATACTCATTTGACGGTCTTTTCTAAACTTGTCTTTGAAAACACGTCTAGCACACCTAATTATTTTTTCTCTGTTAAAAGTAAACAGCGTCCACTGTGACAGTTTTAAGTTGTTTTCAACACTAAAAACGACAACTCGCGCTTCATCTGTGAAACAGTTTTGTCCACATTCTCGACAGAAACAAACTGCAGACATCGAGACGTGAGTTTTCTCTGCCAGGTGTTGGTTGTGGAAAAGAGGTTATTTGATTTCTGAAGGTGTAGCTGTTGTGTTTGCAAACAAGAGGAGCTGGACAACTGGATTCAAACTAAAGGACCATAGATGGATGGGTAGAAGAATAGACCATTTTTGGGGTTGTTTATTGTTAAAGCAATTGACAGACATGTTCTTGGCTTCTTCTTTCACAACAGGAACCATGGTTTGGTTCCAATGGAACCTTCTTGTTTCATGTTCGTCCACATGGCATTCCCAAAGCTTCGATGTTAGTCTTTTCTTGTTTTGCGCTATGGGCGGTTCTCCTGGCCAGTGATTCTCAACTGGTGGGTCGGGACCCAAAAGTGGGTCGTGAACCTGTATTGAGTGGGTCGCGAACAGCTGATCAAAAATAATAGTCTCTCATGTTGGACGTGTCTTTTATTTTGAAAGAAACTCTTCTTTTGACAGACATGGCGTGAAGTGCATGTTGCAAAAAATATAAAGATTTATGTTTAAAAAAAAAAAAAAAAAGAGAATGTGTGTTTTCAACAGCTAGTTTTGAAAAATGTGGGTCGCGATTTAATGGCCGTGGAAAAATGTGGGTCCCAGGGTGAGACCAGTTGAGAACCCCTGCTCTAGGCCACATTTGGTTCCAAGCTCAAAGCGTTTGTACCTAGCCCACAAATAAATCACTTTTGAGTAGGGATGTAACGATTCACTCTACTCCCGATACGATTCGATTCACGATACTGGATTCACGATACGATTCTCTGACGATTTATTTTACAGAATGGGACTGTAGACAGATAATGATTGAAAAATATTTCTTTATTTTTTTGGGGGAAAAAAAACTAGAAAATACTGTATTATTTTATTTTTATTGTCAAAAGAATCCCTTGATAAACTATTCAGAACAATGCAATTTAACTAAAAATAATACTTGAATTAAATAAATAAAGGAATAATACAAATGAAGAAGAAGCCTATTAATTTAAATTATGGTTCTATAGTAAACAATGCAAAACTGCATAATAGTTCTTTTTCTTTTTAAAAGTGCAACTGAAAATGTATTTTGTGCCTTAACAATTGAACTTTAAAAAAAAAAACCAGTGTGCACTGTATTTACGTCAGATATTTGTTTGGACCAGCAGAGGGCGCTGGTAACCCAGTGGTCGGTTGGCATGCAGGTAATCTGTGCAGTGAAGAAGAGATGCTATGCTAGCAGACAGAGCTAATAGAAAAACGTGACTTTTACAGATATTCACGTAATATTACTGATATTCTCTCGGTGCTAAAGGGGTAAGGAATCATTTATGAACATGTTTAAGAGAAGAAGGCGGCCAGAAAGAAAGTAGTAGCAGATTCCGCCCGCCACCTACACTTCTGGATAGCGCCCTCCGCTGTTTAAAAAAAAGCACTGCAATTCAATTTTCAGAAAATTGATATCAACCGTGATACCTATGAATCGATTTTTAACTGCCTTATGATTAATCGTTACATCCCTACTTTAGAGTTTGTTTTATTACCATGCCGGAAAGTCTGGTGGAGTTAGCATTCAGAACCAGAGTTCGCTTTTCTTGAATCTGCTGGACACAATATTTTATAACAAATAAAGACATAGTTCAGGCTTCATAGATCAATAAATCAAAGATCATTTGTGCAAAAAAAAGGTAAAAGTTTAAAATTGCATCAACAGTTTGAAGAAAACTTTTCACAGAGTTTTGGGGAAAACATGAATTTCTCCACTGTGGGATAAAATAAAGGATAATCTTATCTAATAATCTAATCTAAATAACGATAAAAATGTGCATCCGTCTATGTGACTCCATATCCCACAAAGCAAAGTGCGAAACTTTTTACAGTATATTTTAAAACAAACTTTCCAGCGGTAATTCACACCCTTTTAAGATTAAAAGGGCATCGATCTATTGATCTATGAGGACTACACTATAAAAAATGATTGTATTCAGCAGTTTTATACAGCACCATAGTCCGGTTGCATTGAGGTAAATGACATTAGAAAAGGTGAACGTTAAAAAAAAGTAAAACCATAGAGCTGGGGTCCTTAACATGGTGCCCGCGGACACCAGATACCCCACATAGACCATGTGAGGTGCCCTCAGGACTGTTCTGGAACTCTTGTCACCAATGAGTTCCATCTAAAATGTGATTTACTTGCAAGGCTTCAAACCCACACAGATCAATGCAATGATGTACTGTAGTCAGTGAGTTAGTAGAGTTTCATACTGCTGCACTTTATAAGTTATACATTTATTTTCATTGGAACATTGTGACAAATATATGTTTTTTGAAAACGAGCAGAAAAAAAACTATTCACTAGCTTTGAAGTAGCTCACAGTTTCAGAAAGGTTGGTGACCCTTGCCGTAGAGTAACAACATAAAGTAAACGAAAAACTTGTTAATGGATATGTGTTTTTGACCTTTTCACGTTGTCAGTAAATTAGCACCAGTAGTTGTAATTTTGGGGCCAAAATGTGTCGAACTAGATTTACATTTCTGGAGGTCCGTGCTATAAAATGCTTATTCAAAAGAGATTGATATTTTTTATTGTGTTAGCTATGCGTTCAACGTGTTATAATCTTGCCCTTTAACCGATTACTACAATAACCACTAACCATTCAGTGTTTAATCTGTCATTTGTGAGCTCTTCATCTGTCATATACCCATTCCTTTTCTGACCCCCACAGTCCCTCTAAAGTGCTGCTAATTGCTCATAAAGTCTCTTTATAGGGAAAGTAACAAGGTTTTAAATCTGAGCTCTATCTGGATGGGCTTGGTTTACTGCTCACTGAAGGGCACACAGAGTGAAAGCACTGTAGTGTATATATCAGCGAGTTTCTAAAAAAGGAATGAAGGTATAAAATTGAAGTCTTCAAAGTGCGTTCTGCAAGGCTGAGTTCATAAGTGCACCTCGCAGCAGTGGAACTAAATGTCTCCAACAAACTGATGTGCTGTGATCTACACTGTTTCAAACAGACCAGTCATTAAATAGTAGCATGAAGAACAGGTCAAATCTGTGCAAAATGCTCCGACATTGGTTTCTAAAACCCTTGTACAATTAAAAAGTCACTAACCCATTACATTCAAGATGAACTGGAAAGGAGCTCATGGGCTAGGCTTTCTTGTCCAACATCAGCCCTTGACCCTATACATTTCCTACAAAAAGAATGAGCACAAATTCCTACAGAAACACTCCAACATCACATAGAAAGCCTTACAAAACCAGCCGTTGAAGCTGCAATAGGACAAACTCCAGATCAAAGTATTTGGACTTGAAAGGGTTTAAACCGTTTATTTGATGGTGCAACTGCCATTCGTCCAAATGCTTTTCATCATGTAGTCTACATCAATCAGTCATTTCCATACAATAGAGCAGAAGTGTCAAACTCATTTTAGTTCAGGAGCCAGTAAGACATTTCAACAATAGTCTGCCTTAGTTTTCAATTCAATTGAACTTTATTTATATAGCGCAAATTACAACAAAGTCATCTCAAAGCTCTTAACAAAATATAGAGTCCATAGTAGGAAAAAAAGAACCCAATAAGATCCACATGAACAAGCATTTAGCGACAATGGGAAAAATTGTCTCCAGCAGAGTTTAGGGTTAGTGAACAGAAGGGCGAATAGAATAGATGGATAGTCCACCCAGACAAGTTGAGCCCCGAACCATTGATCAGTCCATCCGAGGGTTACAGACTGGTTGAGCCGCGAGCCATCGATCAGGAACTACCAGCTCCAGCATCAAGACACCTGAAACTGAAAAGAGAGCGGAGGGTGAGGAGAAGGCACAGACTGCAGGAAAAATATGGTACACTCATTCCGATGCTCGGAAATGCTACCACTGCAGACAAGGTTTCGTCTTGTACTGATCGCACGTAATGATTTATGGGGTGGACGTCAGTGCAAATGGTGTGAAGCAGGGTGAGCAGTATGATGGGTTATGCATCATACTGCATAACAGTTTTCTGTTCCATATATGAATGATATGTAAATGCACTGAATATGTCCAATTTTTATTTAATTTAGGACAATTTCGTGGAATAATACGAATTCTTTAAACAATTTCAGATAAAAAATCTTGTGATGTAAGCCCTTTGCTATATTGTTTCAGTTTTGTTGGATTTGCATATATTGGAGGATCGGAGACATCTACAACTGAATTATTTGTGAAAATTTTGATTTTGAGAGCCCTCATTTATTTGGCAACACCCGTCCATGCTTGGAGAAGATAGAGGTAATGGCAGGTTAAAGGGGTTAATCATTTTTCTTGCTCACTGATGACTGGACTTAACCAAACTGCATGTTTCATTTTAAAATAGTATCCAACTTTACAGTCAGAGTAAAAGTGAACACTTGTATATCTGTGATTTCCTGTCCAGAGTGAACTCAGACATACTTTTACACTCGGAGTCCACTGGGATCGGCTCACACAGACCATGTCCATAATGGGATTGAAGTTAAATGACTGGTTCATAGAAAAATTTTAAACAAACATTTTGTTTTACTTACATATAGGATTATAACAAAAATATATTTTACCATTGGGGAACTCCAGTGTCGACCGTAGTTCCACTGGGTATTGTATGTTGAAGCAGTAGTAACTTCCAAATGTCATATGTGAAGGAAGTGTTGTAGTTATTGACAATCTCTGGGTCTATGCTCAACATAAACGTTTCAGCAGCAAAGCTAAGAATAAAAAAATTAATGATTTAGGGTGGGATATGTCAAGGAGTCATTTAGCCTGTGTCCGAAATCACATACTGAGACACTATGCACTACAAACACAATGAGTAGGTTTGTTGGCGTAACCTACCACAGACAATAATGTGTGCTGTTATGGTGACGATAGAAATGTGACTTTAAAACTGTATATCCAGAAAACGCCTGCTTACAACTCGTCCCAACACATTTGGAAATAAGTCGGGGTTCATTGTCGGAGTGTGACGATATCTCGATATGGCGATATATCGCGATATTTTCCGCACAATCGATTATCGATAGGCTCCTGCTAAGTATCGATTTATTTATTTATTTATTTTTATTTTTATTTTTCAAAACCTTTTCTGCCTTTTTACTAAAATGTGCAGGTACGTCTTCACAGAAATTTTGTCACTGTTTGTTGAAGGAACCAATATATTGTTTACTAGAATATTGCACTATAATGGTGTCACTGGTGAGAAAGACCCTATTTTTTTGTTTACAAAAAGCACTGTTGGAGATACTTATTGGTTTACATTGGTATGTTGACACTTATTTACAGAAATGTTGCACTAAAATAGTGTCACTGTTCATAGGACACTTTTTCAATTTATTGTCTTTCAGAGATATAAAATAAAAATTGTATTTTTTCTTTTTTTTTTCTTGTTGTGCCATAGATTATCATAGATTGATTTCTGACATATATCGATAAACATAGTAGCATCATATCGTGAGATAATCGTTATCGTGAGCTTTGTATAGCGTATCGTATCGTGAGGTACCCAGAGGTTCCCATCTCTAGTTCATTGCGGTGCAATCTACAGTGTAGCGCACATGCTTTTACAGACTGAATGCTTTCTCCACATATGTTACAAGGATACATCTTCGTCAACCTATAACGCGACGTTCCGACACGAGCAACGGGGCTAGCTTCAGCACATACACGGGCCTCGCTTGAGCTCGACGATGGGCGGGTAAACCTACACCACATAAACCGAGAGTAGTGGAACCAAAATGTTTTCCAACAACACAATGTGTCTCCTGAACACATGCCAACATGAATTAATGGCTTTTCCTGGCTGTTATAAACGTTCCATACACGTAAACATACAGCTAAATGAACATTACAAAACGTTTACGGACTGAAGCGTAGCCTCTGTGTTGAGTTACAAGGTAAAGGTCACTTACCAAGATAATGAAGTTTGTGGTTGAAGCGATGTCATAAAATAAAGACGGCTGATGGAGCTTCTCTGGTAACAACCACATGATCAGCACTGTGTCTGTGAGGCCAGACTCACTCTCTGTAATAATCAGCGTGTCTGTGGTAGGCTGTGTTGGTTGACGAACTGGAAATGGAAGCAATGCACTGATTGGCCAGTGTGGAAGAGTGGAAACCTCTCTTAATTATTATGCTTCTAACATTATTCTTACATTTGAGATGCTTTTTAAAATCATGTTTTAAGACCCTTCTAAAGCATTCAGATGTGTTGAAATTCTTTTAAATCACTAAATTGGATTTAATAATAGATATATATATATACAATATATATACATATTTGTATCCTCTTGTGTCTTGTTGCACTTTCCCCTTGACTTTTAGCTGCATTGTTTTAAAAAATAATATTGGCAAAAATCACAGTACTCAACTGTGATATGTTATACATCATTTTTGTGTTAAAAAACAGTGCTCGAGAGGAGGAATGTAAATTTCAAAGAGATAAAATGTAAAGATTACAGTTTTTTCATGATTAATACATTTTCTATGATTTTAATGTTATATAAACAGTTATTATTATTATTATTATTATTATTATAAAACTGCTATTTTTGTTTACTGATTTTTACTGTCATGGTTTCACAATTTTTTACCAGTAAATTTTACGGACTTTTTTTTACAGTGTACGTCAATCAGACTCTTTGACATGAAAGGAACTTTGCAACATCAGCAGTTCTATTAAATAATTATAGCACATTAAACATATTGACGTTTCTTACCTGGTGAGTTATGAATTAAGAACATAAATAAACTAATATACCTGTCCCTAAAAGACTACTTTCACACTGCAGGACTTAATGCTCAAATCCGAATTTTTTGCCCCAATGCGACCTGTCTGATTTTTTTTTATGGCAGCCTGAACGACCCAAATCTGATTTTTTCAAATACGACCCAGGTCACTTGGATATGTAAGCCCTAAATCCGATACGTATCCGATCTTTTGCCATGCGACTGCAGTGTGAACAGTCAAGGCAGATTTAATGCGCGTTTGATATGTTGCACAAGGACATCCTTATATTTTATACCTGAATTATGTAAATACATCCACTGTCTCTTGCGCACACTGCATACTTGTGTGTTTGACGTGTTTCCCCGTGACATGAACAGTTGTCTGTTCATAAAAGCAATGCTTACCACTAAAACAAACGTTGTTTTGTCATTTGTATTTGGAAAAAATTAGGTTTTAACTGTCACTATTCAAAGACGTGTTGGAAGTCATCATCATCACCAAATATTTAGGCAAATATATTCACTGATATACCGGTACGCGATGAAACGCACGCTTGAAATGAGTTCATTCCTTAGTTTTGCTCGTAAAAACTAGCTGTATTGACCTAAATATGATTAATATTTGGCTGTAAAATGTCAGGAAATGCTCCAAATCTGTCCAGCTTTGTTCACCATATTTTGTCAGCAGTTTCGTCTCAACCAATGAAAGAGTCCCATTTCCACCTCAGCATTCTACAGACCAATGAAAGACCGACATTGTTGATACCGGAAAATAGTTAATGCTTTGTTTTATTTTGTTTTCTAAATTGTCTGCCAGATATTGGCAGTTATCTGGATCACTTTAAAGGTTTAAAAGAAATGTATATCCCCATTAATAACCATAATGTAGGTCCAAATGTATGTTCACCCTCAATTTTATTTCCAAAAATTGCGATGAAATGTGGAATCCGGATCCAATAACGATGAAACTCGTTCTGGTAATTGAGTAACCAATCTGACATACATTCATATTTTCTACCCCCCTCAGTGCCAGCCGTTTTTGAGCATTTTGACTGATTTTAAAGACCCACAGAATATTTTCTATTATAACTATCTGAAATCTGACACCAGATTCTGAAAGATTGAAGCCTCTGCTTTCATAAAAAAAGAATTTGTTTCTGGCTCGTTTCATTCTTTTGTAATCAGCCGTTGAATAGAGCAAGTTTTACACAAATCTTCAGTTTCAGAGCAAAAAGCTGAGAAAACAGCCTTTTTCTAAAAAAAAAAACCCTGTCAGTGACTTTAAAGCTATTTTTTGTTTTTTTTTTGCTTTAGTGACAAGTCTAGCATCCGAACATTGTTTCCTTTTATATATATATATATAAAAAAACAAAAAAACAGAGACTGGGCTTTTGATGGCAAAATTTGTATTATTTTGCTATCTAGGTCAGAGTTGAATGGGTTTCTTACTGTGTTTTGGCGTTCCTCCAAGTTTCTCTCCCATCAGTCTGCACACACGCAAATTCCTCTTTATCTCATCATCGCCCCACTATCCATGAGTTCCACACATGTGCTGGTCGAGTGTGCGCTGCTGGGAACGTCAACTCCCGTACGTAGCGCCATTTTCTGTCTCGTAAACGCCTTTACTCCTCTCCCTCTAGGCTCTGCCTAGCATTGATGATCTCTCATCCAAAGGCGCTGCTACCTCCTACATGTCACCTATTATTTTGCTATCTGGCTCACAGGCTGGGTGTATTTTGTACCCCCTCCCCCTCCTCCTCCCGACACGCAGCGATAACCCGTTTGGCTCGGTTAGTTGAAGTTGATGGTTTTATCTCACCATCGCAACATTATCAGTAATCTACTCATGTCCATACATGTTCTGTGTTAGTATGTGGAGCTGTGAGCTGCTGGATTTTTCACAATATCACTCTGTAGCGCCATAATCTCACTCATTCCAGCTTCTTCCTGCTTTGCTGGGTAGCATCAGTGGCTAATCTCTCATCTAAAGGTGCACTGCTGCCATCTTCAGGGCACAGTTGGTCACTACAACACCCCACAGCTTAGATATTGATGAGGGACCTCCGCCAGGGTGTTTTCGAGTAATCCCCGTGAAAAAACGCAAATGACGAGTTATCTCGTCAATGGCACTGAGCGTTTGGATTTGAAATGATGAGTTATCTCGTCAATGGCACTGAGTGAGTTTATATTTTGTGTTTTTGACCTAATCGGGCTAACAGACAAACACACAAATAAATAAATGCCTGTGAGAATCTTACCTTCTTGGCAGAGGTAACAAAATAAAACACATAAAAAGGGTGGACCATGGTAGTAATTTACCAGTATGCTCGTACTCACTGGAAATGATAAGAATTTATCCTAAATCAGAGTAAACCAACATGTATGATGTATGAGCTTCTGTGTTGTTTTAGCTGCAGAAAATAGTTAAGAGGAGCGTGCCATCATGTAAATGTTACATGTTAATAAAACAAAAGGTCATGTATTGATGAGCGGATACTCACAATTGGAAACGAGGCTTAAGAGATTTATGAGACACAAAAGCTTGGGAATCGCTGTAGTAACAATGAACAATAGAAGGTTTTTTTTCTATTGTTTGTAAATATTTCAATGTTAGATTGGTGAATATCACATCAGTGTGTCATTGTGTGTGACTTATGTAATCTCGAATATTGTCATATTTCTCACTAAAATATCTTTTACTGAATGAAATCCCTTAACGTCATGTTTTTCTGTGATACAGGTCTGTGTCTGGTGTGGATGTGGATCCCGATCTTGTTCACATGGAAATGCAGGATGCCAGTGGAGGTAAAGCAGAATCCATTCCTTAGAATGTCATCACCACAGCACCTGCATGCTAACACTACAGCTGACGTGCATTAGTCATCACGCAATGAGACACTAACTAGGAATATTTATTACGGTCTAAACTGAGCTATCGCTTCCTATCACTGGGTTAAATATACAGTATATCCGACGGTGGCCAAAGCTAATGACATGTCATCCTGCTCAGCAGAAGGCCTGGACACGAGCCACTTGCTGCGATCAGGTGTGTCGGAGCAGGCAAAGATGCAGTAAATGTAAAGCACAGGATGACAACATAAAGTAAACAACAAGCTCTTCATTGGATTTGTGTTTCTGAAATCAAAAAGTAATTAAACTGTAAAGTTTTGGCTGGAATTTCAAATAAATACCTTACTTATGGGCGGGTCTCCTGTTGCAGTTAAGACACGCCCAATCTATACTACAAAATTTTCCAAAAAAAACAATCTATTTCTTTGGTTACTACCTACTCAATCAGACATGGGCATTTGGTGGACTCATTTTGTGCGGCCCCCAAAGTAAACACACAAAATGAATTTTATTAGATTGAACAAAATTACTTCAAATACATACAAAATTACAATAAAACACACAAAATGGGAACAAAAATACACATAAATAACAGAAAATATAGAAAATGACAACAAAAGTAGACCTATTTTATACAAAAACTTTACAAAACTATTTCAAATACATACAAAATGACAATGAAATACACAAAAATATGCACACAAACGCACAAAACATGGCTCTAACACACTTGGAAAAAGCAAAAACACACAGAAAGATTCTAAAAACACAGAAAACCACAACAAAAATACACAAAATGAATTTCAAAAACGTGTAAAAGAAAAGAAAAATACACAAAACGACAACAAAAACACACTCAAACCCTTGAGTGTGGTAGAGTGGTTATTATTTCCAATGCTGTCATGCATATTTTTGTGGACCCTGCTGTTGTGAAAGTTGCCCATCTCTGTGCTCATGCTGCGATTCACAGAAACTTGATAAATTGCGCCATTCAAACTGAAAACCATGCAATTAGAAAATTGTATTGCGTGGATTTTTAACCTGCATGAGGTGTTGGTCTGTTTCACATTAATTTTGGCCTTTTCAGACTGGCATCACATTAGAAAGAAGTCGATATTCACTGTACCACTTGCTGCAGGGGGCAATATTAATATGATGCTCCCCTATGAGCTTGTAACGAAGCCTGCAGTAGGAACACAGTATGGGGAACATGTAACCTTGCTCTAGATGCTGGGGAAGCGTTCCTCTGAACATTTCCCTTAGGGCCAAACATAACACATCTGGACTATCATATCAGCAGAGTGACAGACACACTATTTGGTGCTTACGTCTTCAGGGAGGGCCAGGAGGGTAATAGAAGTGTGTATTTGACAATGTGTGTGTTCACAGTCCTTTTCTACATCAGGGCCTCCCCTGGGTCTGTCCAAAAAAAACCTGTGCTGGCAAAAACTGTGTTTTTTATACCGAGTTGGAAATCCAAAGGAGGTTTTTACACATAAGGCAGGTGATGGCAGTTGAACGGCACATTTTCTTTCAAACAAGGCCGAGTTTGTTTGGTTTAAAGGCTGTAAGTGGAGACACAGCAGTGTGAGCAGCGGCACGTCACACAGCAGAGATCCCAAACAGCGACACAGGAGCACATTGCATGGGGTGGATAAATACAAGTTAATTAAGAATAATTTAAAAAATAGGCCGCGGCTATGGATACGTTAAACTTATGCATAGACTGCCTCTTTATGCATATGCAGCGGCCCTCATTGGCAAGTCTAGGTCACGTGATAGGTGCACTACGTGACTTAAAGTTCTGTCAGCTGTATTTTAGCTCATATTTATTTATAGCTACCCCGCTAAACCTTTTTTTTTTTTTTTTTTTTTTTAGCCCTATCCCTAACCCAGGAAATACCCTAAAATGTTTATTTTTGTCAGATACGTATTTTTAAAGGTGGAATTTGCCGTGTTAAATATGTTAAAATGAAAAAATGTATATGTCAAAAGTGGGATTCGAACCCACGTTAGCGGAAGGAAGAATCCTTGAGTGCTGCATTTAACGTATCTCTACACACTTTATAAAAAAAAAAAAAACATTCCCACTTATTTTAAAAGTTATTTTCAACAAGCTAGGTGTGGACAAAACCAAATTATCTCCTGGCAAAAATGTTGGTACTACTCTGAAAATGCAATAAAAGCTCAAAACAAAACCAAGTCCAAAAAAAAAGTCAGAAATAAATAATAAATGGCTTTAATTATGAATCCATCTGGTTTTAGTGAGCCACATGTAGCCCTCGGATTAATTTTGTACACCTCCCAAAGTGAATGCACAAATTCATAGTCAAAAACACACTAAATGATGATGATAAAACATACAAAATTACTGAAAAATACACAAAAGAAGAAAACAGATAAATATATCCATTCATTTTCTCACCCGCTTTGACTTATTTTTGGGTTGCGGGGACAAAGAAATGTAAAATAACTAAACAATAATGATAATAACCAAGATATGCAACACGAGAACAGAAATACAAAAATAATAAATAATGCATAACATCATGCACAATATGACTCGAACGACACACACACACACATAAAAACAACAAACACAAAATGCTAAATAATGTTCAAAACAACAATAAAAACACAAACTTATTATTCATTGCTCATTATTCTAAATGCTGACATGAATGTGCATATTGTGGCCCTCAGATTACATTTTGTGGCCCCATCCGTGATAAAGGTTGCCCATAACTGCTTTCGATCATTCAGAAGAGAAGGTCTTGCTACACAACAAACCATTAACTGTGTTGCAGCCTGATTGTACTACCTACTGCCACCTACTGACATGAGGGAGTCATTATTTCAACTGAGAGCGTTGGAGAGCTTGAAACACCTAATGTGCCACAGCACAGAAGTGGAGATCCACTGCCTTTGAGGCAAGGCATCACACATGGTCGGACCTTTTCCCACCTGTACAATCTGTCCACTACTTTCCTGAGACTGAGGGATACTCGATACCAATCTGTTCCCTTCCTACCTATAGTAACTTTTTTTTTTTAAGTTTCTGATAGGTAGTTGTGTTCTCAGAACACGATTCAGAGAAAACAGGAACTAAATGGATATAACTTAATGTCTAACATGTGGTGACAAATGGATTAATATCATTTGTTCATTTGGGGCCACAAAATGTGATCTGAGGGCCACAATGTGAACATTCATGTCAGCATTTAGAATAATGACCAATCTGAGCATTACTACAGGAGACTTTGTGTTTTTATTGTTGTTTTGAACATCATATATAGTTTGCGAGGGGGGAGACTGGATGTTTGCTGGATTTTCATAATTTTTAATAAATCTTTTTGCAGTCTCACCCCCATTAAAGTGTGTTCATCATTGCAATAGTTTTTAGGGTCTAATCATAAAACAAAGAACATTTCAAATATTTAAAATTTGTATTATTTGCCTTACCTTTAATTTGGGGTTTTTGTTAGATTTTCTTTTCTATTTTTATGCCTTTTTGCATGCTCACCCCCAATTTTTTATATACTTTAGATAATATACAAATATTTTAAGTGCCAAAAACCACAATGTCTGAAAAATATGAAAAGACAGCGATATAAAATTCAAAGGTTCATAAACTAAAAACAAGGAAAAAGGTTTTTAAGGACCAGCAGCCGATGACATTTGACCCTCCTGCTTCTCGTAGCAGCTCAGCGCTTTGTTTACAACATGGAGGACACCGCGGGCGCTCCATAGACTCACTAGTCTGTTGTTTGTCGATGCACCGAGAAAACAAGCGGGCTGGAGCGGAGAACGAGTAAACCCTGCGCTCAGTGCGTGCATGTCTGGATAAAATGGGCGTCCACTGGCCACCACGGCACTGCCAGTGTGCATGCATTCAGCGTTCAGCAAAGGCATAGTAACGTTGTTAGAAACCATTAATGCCATAATCTACGTTGTTGGACTTTTAAATGCTTTTAATCCATATGGATCCTTTTATTCTAACCTATCTGTGTCTAACGTTGTGATTTACAACTGCCACCAAGTCTATCCCTCCATGTGTGTCTCCCAACTTAAAGCACATGTATAGTGTTGTATGATATATCATGTAGAACATCATAAATAATAACACTGCTTAATTTGAGCAACTTTACTCTCTCATTCTGTAAGTTACAAGAGGGCGCTGAACATTTCAAGCTGTATTTTAGATTGCAGCTGTTATTATTATTATTATTATTATTATTATTATTATTATTATTATTATTATTATTATTATTATTGTTATTGTTATTGTTATTATTATTATTATTATTGATATATTATTATATCATGAATTTAAGACATTAAAGGATTCGTCGACGCTATTTTTTATAGTCAACATTATCAATTATGTTATTTGTCATTTTTACATTATTGTTTATGTTACACACATTGTGGTTGGCGAGAACCTCGAGACGTTCTACATATTTAATTACATTTTTATTTTTATTTTTTGCCCCCCTGGCAAGAATGTCAAACTCCACATGTATAGTGTTGTATGATATATCATGTAGAACATCATAAATAATAACACTGCTTAATTTGAGCAACTTTACTCTCTCATTCTGTAAGTTACAAGAGGGCGCTGAACATTTCAAGCTGTATTTTAGATTGCAGCTGTTATTATTATTATTATTATTATTATTATTATTATTATTATTATTATTATTATTATTATTATTGTTATTGTTATTGTTATTATTATTATTATTATTGATATATTATTATATCATGAATTTAAGACATTAAAGGATTCGTCGACGCTATTTTTTATAGTCAACATTATCAATTATGTTATTTGTCATTTTTACATTATTGTTTATGTTACACACATTGTGGTTGGCGAGAACCTCGAGACGTTCTACATATTTAATTACATTTTTATTTTTATTTTTTGCCCCCCTGGCAAGAATGTCAAACTCCACCTGTGACTAATATGTCTAATTTTATTTATTATCTCGTTCACAATCTCGTGCTATTTAGTAATTATGTTTTCCTGTGACTAAAAAAATGAATGCAGAGCTTCATCTCAAGCGTGTTTTTAACGCGTTGTGATGAACAAGCGGTTCAGATTATTTTTCACTGCATTCAAATTGGTACAAAGTCAGGTTTATCTGATGGTGTATTAGCTGAACTGCTGTTCATTTTACCTGGTGGCAAGTCACGGTGACACGTTATGCCTCTGATCACACTGCGCTGGAGGGATTTACTGGTTGGCTATAATTTAAGGTTTCACAAATAATCTTTTGGGACCATATCACACATTTCTATGGGATTTTTCCTGTTAAAAGGGTGCTTTATGGTCTAACATTGTGGAGAATTAAAGTTCTTGCGATGTAATCGCGCGTGATTTCAGCGTAACCATTCCATTTCTGTAAATCATCTGAAACATTTAAATGTAAAATTAATAACAGTAACCCTGTTTAGCGTGTTTGGTATGATTTCATCAAGTTTCATAGCCAGTAAAGTCATGATCGTAACAGAGAAAGACAAGGAAACGGAAATGAAATGGAAAAGTGTAAAATTGACACTGACGTGAAGCCGAATTGGGGAAATATTAAAATGTGAAATTTGGTCCCCTATGTGTGGAGTGTGGGATGTAGCAGATTGATATGCAGGGTGGTGTGACAGTACATTCTTGGTCATACAGATGTGGACTGTACTGCATGCACACCGCTTTCTGTGTCCCTAAGGTTAAGACTCCATATTCAAATGATGGGCTCTGTGCGGTCCTCCTAATGTCTTAAATCATTCGTCGTCACTTGCTGAACAGGTGCATGCAAATATACACGGGTGAAGACAGAATGTATGAGCCACAGGCGGAAATGAGCAATTAGTTGAATTCAATATTGTCTCAGTATTTTTCCCTCCTATGCTTCTTTGAATAAACACCCAACCCTTTCAATAAATTAGAAAGTCCATTTGTCAGAGAGGATACGTCTTGAGAAAGGAGAAAGCGGAGTATTGTAAGTCCTCCACCAACGCAGACAATCAACCTGTAAATGGGATGCAGCGGCACTACTAAGATGGACAAATTGGATTTATTCACTACTGCTTTTGTTCTACGAACGTCTCACAGATATAACAGTAATGTTGGTGCAGTTTCAAATTTCCTTTTGAGAAATCAGTTCACTAGATTTAGGTGGTTGGGTCAGAAGTACAGCTATAGTAATGTGAAGGATGTACACACGTAACATGGCACAGGTGTGTGCATTAAAGCAGCTTTAACAACACTGCATTGATATCAGGTCGTATGCCTTAAAAAAGGCATTTGAGGCTAAATCTGGATTGGTTTTTGGTTGATGATGTGATAACAAGTTCCGATGAACTATGGCTGGGCCCGCGGAACGTCCCACGTTCCCAAGAATTCAGTCAAATGACTCGGTTCCACCGAGTACAAAGAGGTCTCCGAGAGGCTCTTGACATCTGCTCATTGAATATCCATGTCAAATTACAGCCCGATTCAACGAGCATTACCGGAGAAGTAGTCATTTGAAAAATGGGGCCCCTGTGGCACATACGGAACAATGGGCTCCATTCATATATTGGTATGTGTCAATAATTCGGTACAACCAATTAGGGGTTGAACAGACGAGTCGACGAGTCGACTTTAGTGTTGTCTCGCAAGTCTGTCTACGTGACGTCGACTAATCGCAGTACCTGACTTTTGCCCAACACAGCAAACGAGGGTCCTGGTACCCCTGCAGGCAAGGCAGCACAACATCAAGCGTTTCTCCTCAAACTGCAGCTGGTAGGCAGATGCTACAGCTAATATACATGCTGACGTTAGCTGTAGTGGTAAAATGTCTGTGTATTAAGCAGATCTGGAAAACATCAGCAATGCAGACAGAGGCTCCATTGGGGGGAATACCGGTGCCAAAATCTGTGACCCGAAAAAATCTGTGATCGGAGGTGGTGACAGTTCCAACCCCCGCGGCTTCTCTGCGGACATTTACTCCCCCTTAAACATGTTTGTAATTCTTCTCCAGTCTGCATTTACTTCACCCACCGGAGAGTCATGTTTAAGGGGGAGTTAATAGCTCTTGAATAGCTATGAAGAGGTTTAGCACTCTTCTTCTCTACCGCCGAGAAGCCGCAGCGGTCACAGATTTTTTCGGGTCACAGATTATAGCACAACACCGGCTTCGGTGAAGGAAGCCGAAGCTATCGTAAAAACAGCCCAAACAAAGTCTAAACGCCCAGCTCTTAGGAAGCCTCGGGGCTTAACAGTTACCGTAGACTCACGGCAGGCGAAGCAGCAGTGTTTCTGGGTTTACTTGGCTTCAATAGCATGTCCCGTGTCCCAGGGGCTGCCGAGAAGCCGCATGGGTTGGAACTGTCGCCACCTGTGATCACAGATTTTTTCGGATCACAGATTTTGGTACAACACCGGCATTCGGCTGCTGCTCGGATTTGGCTCTTGGTGATGTCATAGACTAGTCGACGTCGACTCGACTAGTATGCACAGAGTCAACTTTTAAAATTACGTAGTCAATCAACCCCTACCACCAATATGCCACACTTACCATAGATATGTCAATATTTGCCAGTATTGGAGAACAAGATACTGTTTCTGAAAGCTAAGATGTTGCACTTTACAACCAGAGATTTAGTAAAAGGTTTTTGTTTTTCCTATCTACTATAGTGTTTATTTCTATGACAGCAGAGGTTCTCAACCTCTAGGTTAGTGCCTAAAATGTAGGTCTCAGATCCATTAGCCGTGGTTTGAGAAATGAAAAAATGACAACAAAAATAGTTTGGGGCTTTTTTAAATCATAATTTCAAGAAATGGAAGTAGATTATTCTTTATTCTTTATTGCCATGCTGTGATTTTCTCTATTATCTCAGTTACAAGCTGCCTCATATTTTCTTTTAAAGTTTTTTCTCACTTTGGGTCATGGCTTGTTATTATAATGTGATGTTGGTGGAGAATCCCTGGATTACGAGGTGTACTGCGACTACTTAAAGAGTAACTAAACCCCAAAAACACTTTTTTCTGCTGAATATATTTTAATTTGGCATATTTTGTCGTAAAATGTTAGTGACTGCTCTCTATGGGTTGAAACCCTGCTGTTACAATTTATTTTTGCTATTGGTTGAGAACAAGATCATGTGACATTTTGGGACCATCTTGCATCAAAAACAAGCCCTGTTAGCCCCGCCCCTTTTATAAAAACTAACACCTGTGGGCTCTACAATCTGTGGTGAGTAGGTTGGATAGAGAGAAGAGTAAATAGAGAGAATCAGAATCAGAATCAGAATCAGCTTTATTGACCAGGTACAGTTTAGAACAATACGAGGAATTTGACTAGGTAGTTGCAGTGAGAGGAGACACATCAACACACCGGAGCAGCCATTTGCGGCGCCCACATATTTAGGTGAAAAAAGGGATCAATAACAGGAGGAGAGGAGGGGTGAGGGGAAAAAAAACTGCCAGTTTGAAACTGATTTCCCTAAACAGAGAAAGCAGTGTGAAACCAGGAAAAAAACCGCCTCTGCAAACATAAATGTAAGCATGACACAGTCAAACAACTCGAGACAAGGCATGTAGGAAGGGTTGGGTGGGAGGTTGGCTGGGGGAGGGGGTCAGGTGGGAAGAACAACAGGAGTCCAGCCGTTTGGGGACATGGGCGTGCTGCCAGTCGGCGCTGCAACCACGCCTCCATGCAGCTGCGGTTGGGGAGGTGGGGAAAGATGGCCGACGAGGCATTTGAAGTTGAAGACCTGTAGCTGCGTTACTGATAACCAGATGACGTGTGGAAAAGTTCAGCATCAACAGTTCCAGGAGGAATGTAGGGAAGGAGCGGGGGGAGGGAGTGGGGGGTAAGAGCCGCCGTCTGCAGAAACTTCCTGGTGATAAGAGTTGAGACAACCTTGGCTTTAGCCTTGGCAGCTGGGGAGCCGAAAGGGAGATAAGCAATGTGATTTGATACAGGCTATGTTAATTTCCAATAGCCTTCTGTCCTGGGTCTCTCTGCTGTAATCCAATGAGTGGCCTAGTTTCCACTTCCAAGCCGGGTCTCGAACTTCTCCCAGTTGTTATCCATAACGCGTAGACGATCCAAAAGCAGCTCCTGCTTGCTTTTGATATCGATCAACACATGAGTCTGAGTGTTCAGAGCCCTGCTACATCCTTCAGAAATCACTGGCAGCTTTTCCAAAACAGTCGCCAGCGTAGTACGGACTTTTCGATAGATTAGGAAGCCACCAGTTCCGATCAGCAGCATGCCTACTATCATTATTCCAATCATGTAGATGTCCTCCACGTCTTCCACGGAAAGGATGGACAGACACACAACTCGCCACTTGTTCCAAGGGTCAAGTGTGTATCCAGCCGCAAACGTCCCGCTTGGACATGCGGGGTCACCACCCCTGGTTCTTTGCGTCGAAAAAATCTGATCGATAGCACTGAGAGACCAACTAATTAGTTCCATTATTCCGGTTTTGGATGAGTTGCAGAGAGAGGCTCTTGTTAGTTTCACAAGACCTGACAAAGCAGCAGCTAGGAGAGAGATAAGACGGAAGGGAGGGAGAAACAGAGAATGCGACTGACCTCGTCGAGAGAAGCAAGAAGAAAGAGGTATAAGCCTTTTCACACTTTAGCTCTGGTTCAGTTTTTCCACATTAGGTAAAAGGTCAAGAGGGATAAACTCGCCATGGCTGACGGTTTAGGAAGCGAGTCTGATAAAGAACCAATGATCAAATCCCATGAAGTTTACAGAGTACACAAATTAATCGATTTTATTTGTCAAAATAAGTAAAATGGAGGTTGTTTTGGCAAATGTATGGGTCCTGGCTACACTGCTTGTGATTCATAAAGTTTTCTAGGTATATTGCGCTAATATGATATACAGTACTTAACATGATAACAGGCCAAAATAATGGTTAGATTCAAGTGATTAGAAATAGGCGATACAGTATTCTGTTCTTCTGTGTATTTTCACCATCCCACAATACCACTACCATTAATTTATGTTTATTTATAATTTATAATAGTAACCTTTATACTATATAATTTATATTCATCAATGTTATTCTCATATTCAGCTAACCATAGATTATGCCAGGAAGATTATTTTTTGCAACTCCTCGTCCATTAAAAACAAATCGAAAATTGGGCGATTGTCGATGCGTACACATCCATGGATTATACCAACAAATTTCAGCCCGAAACGTCAACGAATGACAGAGGAGAAAAAATTTAAACCAGTGTACGTAACAAGTACAAAAACAAAGTGAGTGGCGTTTGAGTTCGGTAGCCCAGGATAAAAAAAAGCACAAATATTTAATGAAACTTGTTTGCTGAAAGCCGGTATAAGTGAGTGACTGCAGTCTGAGTGTTGCACTTGCAATATATTGGAATATCAGATAAATTAGATCTACCGTTATTTTAAAAAAGTCAACTGAAAATCTCAGCGCGTAGACCCACGGTGGTCGCGCATGCGCACTTCCAGAGTGTGAAAAGGCTTATTGAGTAATGAGTCGCTAGTTAGCATAGCATAGTTAAATTGTTCATTGGAGATTTTGTAGTATAGAATGGCCGTGTCTTATCTGCTCCAGGAGCCCCGCCCATAATCAAGGCATTTTTTTCAAATTTCCCTCTCGTGGCAGGTCAGCAGAAAGCAGCGGTTTAGTTACTCTTTAAAGGTCCCATGTCATGCTATTTTTCACCCATTTCCGTTTGTTCTAAGAGCTCTAAAAACATAGTATTTGCGGTTCATTTTCCCAAACTCGCCTGTTTTCCAGAGTTTTAGCCTCTGAAAAGTCACTTTCTGAGCAACTCTACACAAACAGGCCGATTTGCTACCGACTTATGCATATTCATGAGTGGGCGTTTCTATAGACGGGACACTGAGTTCCTCCTCCCCGCACGGTGACGTAGGACCAGAGGACGGCCCGTCCTCCTCTCACCCACTCCGAAGCCGAGCTCATGCTGCTTTATAAACACGAGACAGAGCGTGGGGGCGGGGCGTTCACTGGTACATGCATAGACTGTAGATAATACATACATTGCGCTGCACGAAGGACGCTGAAATGCTGACCTTGGTGGGCGTGTCTGTTTACATGTCAATCGTGGCAGAGAGCTTCCTGGAAGCGCGGCTTCTCCAGCTCAGTGTCGCGTCAAATTCGTCATCAAAGTGGGAACGCGTCATCAAATTGGAGCGAGGTGTTTGGGCTCGCCCTGTAGTAAGAAAGGAGCAAATCACCCTCTAACTAATGATTGAGAGAATCAATGAAAAACACACTTCGGGCATGTGTATGAAGCCCTAATCGCACTTTTATCATGTTAAAAGCACAGAAAAGTTGCATCATGGGCCCTTTAAGTATGCTGATGTCGGGCCAAGAGGCTTCTTTTTTGGAATACAAGATATAGTCCCCCTTATATAATGTATGTATTAAAAAACACAGCTTATTGTAGGCTATTTTACCTTAGAAAGTTTTTTTATGGTCTTTTTTCAGGCCATATTGTAATTTTTGCACGAAGAATTATTTGAAGATTTCCATACATTTCACCAAAAGCTATTAGAAACCCCGTGGTCTAATGTTTTTTTCTGTCATTCCCACTGTGTGTATCCTTCTAACTACACATCCATAATGTCTGACAGGCTTTAATAGGAAAGTTGTGTTTATTAAATAGAGTATTGAAGGCAAAAACAGGCATACAGCCATGATTGTTTAAGGGAATTCATTTGAATTGATTTACGACTGACGTGATTTACTGCAGGTGAGGGAGCGTGAACGTCTCTGTGTGTGTGTGGGGTGGGGGGGATTTATTTCATTGCCAGTCTGTCTCCTGAGAGGATAATCTCACACTGACTCAAGCGAGAGAGTAACGCTCAAAGTCCAAGTAGTTGCAAAGAACACCGGTCAGTTTTTTTTTAGTGTATAGACTGACTTTAATGTTTTCATTTTCTCTGCATGTCCACAGGTTATCTTTATGTCACATGCCTCATCCAGAACTGCTCCGACAAAATGGTGACGGCTCAATTCCTCGGCAAGATTGATCAAAACTCACTGCTGGTGCAGGACGACTACATCTTTGTTCAGGTACGAATTAACACGGCTCGAAGTGTGATGGCTATTTAGACAACCTGAAATAACATGAATAATAGTTATATATAGTTGAAAACAAAGAGTTGGAGAGTTAATGTTTGATGTTTATTTGACAAGGTTAAAATGTATGCGTGTTATTTTAAATTAGTCTTAGTCTTTAAACGTGAGAAAAAATAGTTTGATTCATAAGATTTATTGTAGAGTTAACACCAACAGGATGAATAAAAGGAGATTTTTTATTCAATATTCTTGTCAGGGAGTTGAATCTTTAGGCATTTTGAATAAAAAATATATTGAAGAAACAAAACGTGTGAATAAATCCTTTTGAGCATACATTTTGATATTAACCAGTCCCTCCAGGCCAGTTTCTGTGATTGTTGCAGCCTAAAATGCCTGATTTTGCAGCAAAAGTTGTGGCATTTTGAGGCTTTATTATTTTCTATAACTTTGCCTAAACTGGTCAATTCAATTTGCCAAAAAAACCCGATTGCCTTTGAATTATTTCATAACAATACAGAAAAGAGCTCAGATTCAAAAATAAAAAATGGCTCCTTTCCTGAGATTCTCATCAATGCACTCATGAATTTTGCTACAAACACTTTGGCTGCAGATGAGTCTCATGCATTCAGCAATTAGTAAATTTGTGCGTGGACTGGGAGATACCAACGGGGGACGCAAGCACCAATGATCATACCTGTCAAGTTTTGGATTTGAAAATAAGAGAAATTTTCTGTCGCCCACTACCAGCCGTCCCACCCGCCCAACCAAGCTCCAGTATCCCTTATATTTTAAGACAAGTGTACAAGAAATCTGAAATACCCACTTATCAACCACTGACTAAATACAATTATGTGATTAGAATCTGGTAGGTTGACCTTGATTAACATTGAAATGCTGTAAACATTCCTACTAGGGCTGGGCGATATGGACCAAAACTCAGATCTCAATATATTTTCTCAAAATGTTGATATACAATATAAATCTAGATAATTTTATTTCAAATAAAGTCTGACCAGAAAAACAATTCTGGGTTAAATTTGCTGATGCAAAACGCCACACAGACACATTTATTAACAAACAGATGTACTCCTAAAACTAGTATTTTCATACATAATAAGCTATAATATATATATATATATATATAGTGAAAATAAGGAATATATATGTATATTGATATATGAAATATTACAGTTTTCGATATCGCCAAAATAGGAAACTTGATGCAACTCGAATCTCGATATACATTACATATTTACTGTTAATTTCACTTTGCTTGTCTTTAAGTTAGATATTAACATTTTATTTTCATTATATATTTTCTTTTAATTTCTCATGCTCCCTCATGTGGTTCTCTGGTATTCACTAATGACTTATTAGACACATTTATTACAGACTTTACATCCTTTAACACTTTTTAAAGCAGTGTATGTTTGTGGAGCTTGTGATTGGCTGATTTTTCATGGTGACTTACGTGGTTCTTTCTGCTGTGGTAGACGTTATAATCTCAGTTATTAATCTAACAGAACGTGTAACTGTGTCCTATCCTGCTGCTATTTAGGAAGATAAACTCTCTGTCACATTTTATTACGTATTTACACCAGTTCTTTGTTTTTTTCGCTGGGACGTTTTCATTCATCATCTCTGATCTGAGTTGTTTCTGGGTTTGTTCCCGCTGTTGGCACTAATCTCGCGAGAGCTGCCACCAAGCCAGGCAATTTCAGGTGGTAGTTCTCGCGAGGCTAGTGACGCCGTTCAGCATCTTTTAATTATTACATTAAAATACGGGATATTGACGAGAAAATACTAATACGGGAAGATAGTGGGAAAGAGGGGTAAAATACGGGCGTTTCCCGGCCAAAATGGGATACTTGACAGGTGTGCCAATGATAGTGGCCACTGCTACTGTTAAAGACAGTACCTGTAATGAAGCTCTATCAAAGATCATATATCATAGTAGAGTAGAGTTCATTTCTTGAAAAAGTCCTTCTAGAGCAGCAGGAGATCATTAAACACTTGCGTTCGTGAGACACGTTTGCCGCCATTTGGCTCGAAAGAGTCAGTTTGGCTGTTGTGACACAGTCTGTAACCAGACTAAATGGTGATTCCTGGTCGTACCGAGGGTTTCCCGGCGGCTGATGGTGGCTTACACAAGGCACACACAAAGCGGAGGGACTTCAGCCACGTTGTGTCGACCGGTATCTTTTGTCAGATTGGTTAAAATTGCGGAAATTTGCGGTGATTGGACAGAATGCAGGGCCGCGCAGAATTTGTGGGGATTGGCGGAATTTGCATTAATAGTTGCAATTGCAACATCGCAAATTCCTGGAGGGTCTGATTAGTGATATCAACTATAGTTAAACTCTACTACCGCTCAAATTTAGAGTACATGTACTCAATTTAGGTTGTCGTATCAGTATATCAATATTTTATCCGCAGCGCCCCTCATTGGCCAGTTTCTAGGTCACGTGACAAAGACTAAACCTAACCGTAAACCTAACCCTAAAAATTGTTGCGATTTAGGGTCATAACCTAACCCGAAGACGCTAAGTACGTGTACTTCGGTAAATGTATGAATAGCACCGGGGGTTGTCCGTACGGCTACCGTACAAATAGACACTTTCTTTTAGGTTTACTAGAGTGCAAGTACGCTTTGCTAGTGATGCAAAAAACAGTCACTAGTATTACTACTAAGCCTTAAATGCTAATAAGGGGGCAGGAAAAAGTTAATTCAGGCTTGCCATTAGCTTTGGAAAACGTTACCACCAATCAGGGAGCTGGATTTGGATCACCTCCTCCTACTTCATTTTCATTAGGACTACTAGCACTACTTGTGAAGCTTTTGGCTTTACTAGCAAACTAAAAAACAGTCTACTAGTACTAATAATGAAATGATGAGTGAACTTGAAGTTCCAGTAAACAAAAATGATAAAAGTCTACTAGTACTAGTAGCACAATATTGTTAGTAGTTGATTTAGCTTTACTGGAAACGTTTATATTCACGCATAGTACTAGTGAACACAAAAAATCACTAGTACTTGACTCTTTAGTACTAGTGACTAAGGGTGTAAGAAAAAAAAACATTCAGCGATATATCGCAATATTTCACCGTATGATTATCCTATTGATCCAAAGATGGTCTAAATTCATTTTTTTAATCATTTTCTCTAACAAAAAAAAAACATTTACTTGCGCTAACATATGCATAGCATGTAAACGCCCGGTCACTAGGTGTCAGTGAACCACATCAGACCTTGTTAAACGACCTCACTCCTCATTACATTTTAGCTTTCATAAAACATACTGGGCACTTTAATAGATGTTAGAGGTTAATTGTTATTAAGAATTTAAGAACTTAACAGAATCAGAATGTGTTGTAGAAGCCAAAGTTAAACTTTTTTTAAAAAATCTAATTGGACACTTTGATAAACCACTTGTTTTTGATAATGGTAGTTGAATTACAGTCACCATTTACTTGTTCTTGTAAGTTTTAAACAATGAAATACATTTGTAATTATTGGTATCGCAATGTATATCGTATTGTTTAGTATCGAATATGTTATATATGTTACATTGTGAATCATATTGTCAGAGTCATGGTAAGGCACACCCCTACAAGTAACACTTTTTGCTTCGTTAGTAAAGTCTACTTGCACACTGTAGCACATGTACTGGAAGTTTCAGTGCTAGTTTGAACTTAACTGGTTGAAATCAAGTTAAAGTTTTAATTTAATGGAGTTTTTACAAGGAATCACAGATCAAACATGAACGTGACATCGCTGCGTTTTTTATTGTGTGTGCTGCTGAGTCATTAAAACTGTCATGTCTTATTAGTGATTTATTAAAGCCAAATTTCACTGTCAGCAGGTTGAGATTAACCCTCAGTACTGTCCATCTGTAATAAAAGAGAGGTTTTTATTCAGGACAGTGTGCAGCGTTAATCTTGCTTGAACAGGTTTTGCTGAGGCCAATGACTGAATAACATTTGCATGTGATGATATACATGAGGCGGTACAGCAGAGGAGAATACCTATAGCTGGGTTCTTAATGGAGATATATTGTTTATTGCATGTGAGTGTGTGTCTAAATGAGTGTATGCATGCATGAGTGTTTTAATAGGACTTAAAATCTCATTAGGCTACAATAGACAGTTCCATTATCCTTCCAGGATTATCCTCTCAGTTATGCCAGTATTCCAAACCCACTATTGTCAAAATAATGGACAAATATGGTGAAAGAGAACAACGGCTCATTGTCCAGTAAAGATGAATGGGACAATTGGACAAATGCGGACGTAGTTCGACCGCCAAAGTTGAAATTTGGTAAAGATGTGGGAGCAATAATTAAGGAGAATTTAATGCTCATCTCTTGATTTGTCCAAAGATGACAACATGTATGTTTTGTTGTTGTTTTTGAGTCCACGTACCCTTCGTTCTTTGGTTATTCCATTTTAAAACCAATGCCAAATAACAAATAAACAGTGTGGTTATCAACTGTGAGGCTGGTGTGAGGAACAATAGATGTTAGAACTTCTACCATTTGACACTTTTGCAAAAAAAAATTACAGGTTTTTTCAGGGCAGTGAAAATGTTTGTTGTGCACGTTTTTAATGCCGCTAGACACTAACAGCAGCCATCGACGCACACGTACTGTAAGTTGATAACAAGAAACGAGGAGCACCAGTAGATTCATTACACCACCTCTGGTTCCACATATCATTTTACGTAACATCCTTTTTTTAGTTTTGATTTAATTATGTATTAATGACTTTTCAATGCACCAGTAATGTGACTTATGCGTTGCTTCTTTTTATGTCCGGATCGGGAGCAAAACTCTGCCCAATCACCAGATTATCTGGATGCTATTTGGACTGTGTGGTGGCAAAATTGATTAATTATGTATACTCATATATTTGCTTTTTGATCTCATTCAACTTAATACCCCAATTTGTAACTTTCCACTCCTGTCTGATGTCTTTTCCTCTTCCTGCAAAGTCAGTGGACCCATACTCCCATGATACAGCTTCTCTAAAGGAATGTCAGTTGGCCTCAGTTTAATCTCCAAGGCCAGAGCACGTCCAAACCCACCCCGACATCGGAGGTGTCACCTCCGGCAGACTGACCTTCCCCCCCGGTCTCTTCTTTGTTGTCTGTGGAAGGGGGGAGGTGGGACAGTGGGGTATAAATGTGTGTGAAAGGAACTTTTGGTCCCTTCTTCTTCGCGTCTCTCCTCTGGCCAGAGGAGACCACTTCTTTGTCTATCTCGCTTTGTACCTTTTTATTTAGTTTAGAATAAATCATTTTTTATTACTTCATCATCTCTCCTGTCTGGTCTTCATCATTTATCACCACAGAGTGTGTTTTCAAGTCAAAGACGAGGTAACCGTAAATTTCACCGTAACAACAGTAACACTGTTCACAAATTTGGACTTCCAACATCAATAACTCTTTAACGAAACATCATCGAGACACAAATTACACCTCTGCCATCGGTGTGAGGTGGACAACATGATACAAGATCATTTTTTATCAAACGCAGCAGAGTAAAAGTCCATCTGTGTGTCAGAGTATATTTTTACTCATTTTATAACAAAAAAAAGTCTGATAAACTAAAGATAGGGTGTTGTTTTTCTCAAATTCCAAATCAATTAATCAAAAAGTGCAATTTAAAATGAATAAATGATATCGGAAGTATGTAAAATCAAACTTTCTTATTATGAGTTTGTAAAACTGACCTTTTACTGTCATAAGTCAGAATAAGAGCAATAGTATTTGGTTGCTTTTGGCCTGCGACCCACTGAGAACAGATCAGCGTCCCAATCATGGGCCCCGGCCCACAAGTTGAGAATATCTGTTGTCGTATAAATCTCCATTATAGTGGGGGAGTTAGTAGCGATCCTCTTTAAAGACTGAAAACTCCACACAAAAGCAGTGGTTTTAAAGGTTTTCTCCACCGTGTGAGTGAAATTACCATATTGGCTTTATATCAAGTCCAAGGTAAATTCTTGGATTTATTCTAATAGTGATTTATGTAATTTAAAGTGCAGCGTTGACATGGAGGTTGGAAAATCTGACATTTTCATTGATTGACAAATCTTTTCGGGTGATTTTGAACAGTTTAATTTGTTTTTCAGAGAAATATGGGACACAGTGTGTTCCAATATCAGTTGATTTAGTGATGGTTATAGTTTTGTGTTTAACCCTCTTATTATCCTTGGGGTCAATTTAAAAGATATTTAATAGACCATATTTCATGACTTTTCCTAATTTGAAGTGTACAATTGATTAAGCATGTGTGTGTGTAATAATAAGAATAATGGCTTGGATTTATATAGCGCTGTTTTTGAGAAGACTCAAAGCGCGTTACAAAAACCATTATTCATTCACACAGTCATGCCGGTGGTGGTAAGCTACAATGTAGCCACAGCTGCCCTGGGGCATACTGACGGAGGCATGGTTGCCATTTCGTGCCCACACCCCCTCACACCATCAACCAACATTCGTGCACAGCTCATGTCCAATCATGCCTTGCCCAAGGACACAACGCCAACGAGTCGGATAGAGCGGGATTCGAACACCCAACTCTTCGGTTACTGGACGACCCACTCTACCACTCAGCCATCGTTAATCGTAAAATTTGGCCTGATGGTGGCGCTAGAGAACAGGTCAAGGTTTCATTATCAAGGAGTTATTTATATATTGAACAAATAAACAAAGTGCCTGACACAAAAACGTGGTCAACAATTTTCTGAAAATTAACAATATTTGAGGATAATAGGAGGGTTAAATAAGAGTCGATTTTAACGAAATGTAACTCAACTTAATAGCAAGATAAGGCGCAAAGTTCCATCTCTTTCCATTCCAGATAATTGTTGGATGTTGAAATTATTTGTTTTATTTAAAATCGTGACGAGTAACGAGGTGCGCAGTGTTGGAGAAATGAAATAAAAGTGTATTTTTAATCTTTTAAGTGAAAGTCCTGATTAACAAAAGAACTCAAGTAAAGTACAGATCAATAAAAAAAGAATCATACTTAGGTATTGCAGTATTTATAACTTCTGACAGTGGGCTGTGTTTCCTTCAGGGAGATGTTTTTTTATTTGGTTTTGTTTTATTTAATCACATTTCCCTTCCACTTCAGCATCTAAAGCAATCCTCGTCTCACCCTAAGGATGTAATCACGGCTTCCTGTGAACTTCTACAACGAAACCCTCAGATATCCAAGTACAGACATCACCGCAGTGCTCGAAATAGAAGCCCTGTGTACAAAGTTCTCTATCAGGGATTGAAAGGCGTAAAAGTTTGAGCACTAAACAGAAAAGAAGTGCTCGAGAAAGTGTGCGTAACATCAACAACCGAGCACATCACCTGGGATGTGACACGTTGGCTTCCCGTTTAAGACGCTGTCAGTCTTCTTCTGCTGATTCTCAGCTGTTTGGGGAGAGGAGCCATGACTCAGGCTTTTAGTCGTTGGAGAGGTGAATGCTGAGGTCTGTGCATGTGGGGGAGCGTCTGTGCATTTCTTTTCAGAAAAGGGTGAGTCACCAACAACAGATGGTGATCTCTGCACTTTTAGCAGCAGGCAGCAGCTCATCAGAAAAATGCATATTTTTTCTCGACTTGGAATTATTTTAAAAGTCGTTTCATGACGTCAAGTGACAAATATCTCATGCATTGTTTTATATTTAGTCTTGCACTGTTGGGCCAATTTTTATTCTGAATAGTTTGGGTATTTTAGTTTGCTTTTCTTGTGTTTAATGTGTGAGTCAGACACAAGCTATCACATGCAAATATATGTTTATGCTCAAACCCCTAAAAAGCACTTTCTTTTTCAGGTCACCACGGGAAATCGTACAAAGCATTATGTCTCCTATCGACGCAATGAGTTTGTCCAGATGAGGTTTCCTAAGTACGCCTTGCCAAAGGTAAAGTTCAATGACCACTGATCTCTAAGTCATCATGCAGGTTTCTCAACTCAATGTGTTTTGTCCATCCCCAACCTTCCATTGTGTGTTCCTCATGGATCAGTGTTGGGACCATGTACATTTATTTATTCATTTTATTATAATAAATGTGATGGTTCATTTATTAATGTATTTTATTTTAGTTCACAGTTCATTTATTTATTTAAAAAAAATCAAAAGTTCATTTATTTATTTATATTGTATTTATTGGTTTATTTGTTATTATATTTGATGGTTTATTCGTGTATTTATTTTGATATATTTGATGGTATTTTTATTTACACATTTTAATATATTTAATGGTATAGTCATCTGTTTGTTCATTTATTCATTTATCTGTCCTAAAGCCTAATAAATAACTGTTTTTCCCTTCTACATCACACTCCTTAATCGGCCATCAATATTCACAAGTGTCACATGGATCCAATCCAAGCCTATGCATATTAAAAGGCAAGGCACATCCTCCCTACACATATATTCTTGTTTTTTTCTGTTATGGCAACCCTTCCTGCACGATCTAGCAGGGATGATTCTATGCTGCCATGCACCGTGCCACCTCGTATTTTAAATATACAGCAGCACATTCCACTCAGTAACTTTAAAGCTATCTTCTAGGAACGATGGTGAAGAGTAAAACTTGAGTCAGAGTCCGGCGCTACAGCAGTTAGAGTTAAGAAATGACCATAAAAGTTAAAAACTGATCATTGTAGACTCAAGGCAGTGAGGAGGAACATATTTCTATATGATTGAAAAAGTCCAGTGGAACAACAAGGTTTATAACGTGTTGTGGAGGCGAAAGCGTTCCCAGCTGGTGTGCCCGCGGGTGTTTCCTGCTTTTTGCGACTGAAAATTATAACGTGTGAAAGCATCATTCCGGATGCTTATTACGGTATTGTCGTAATAATTGTTGACTTCCAGGCCTGCCCTTGTTGTTTTAACTTTCTTTTTAATTTGCATAACTGAGAATGACACACATCAACAGCACCATCTATTTAATACAGGCGATTAGCTTGGATGCTTCTGTCTTCACCTGAGGACCCTGAGGACCCCTACAGCCACTTAGCTGCCCCCGAAGCTGCCTGTGTGCATCCTCCTCTTTGTAACCATAATCACTGTCCAATATAAACAGTGTAGCTTCAACTGGAAGCTGCTCATCATGTTTATAACTCGCAACGGATCGTTCTACATGTGCACGCATGGATGTGAATAGTGTTGGGTTGAAATGGGTTCGGGCTTAAAGAGACATCGACTTCATTGGGGTCGGTCAGGTTCGGGGCGTGTTCTGTCAGGCTCAGGCCGGGGCCGGTCTTCTTTTAAGGCCCGATCTACTGTGTGGATCCTCCGCATTGTAACCCATAATCACCGGCCAATATAAACGGTGTGCTTTATTATCTCAAAATGAATGAGTTGGGAGGGGGGGGGGTGGGGGGAGGGGGTTGCGTGTCCATAAAAGTCTCAACATTACTGCGGGTCCCACAGAATAATGACCGAATAAAACGGAATTAAAACAGTTTAACAGAACACAAAATGCCAAACATTGCCTATTACAATTGAGTCGACCAATAATAACCAAATGACCGTGTGGTCAAGCAAATGATGCCGCTGTGCTAAACATAGAAAACTGCTCATGCGACTATCCCGCCCCTATTGGGTCAGCTGACCCTAAAAGTACTAACAGTAGCACAAAAAATGTATTCATTTTTAAAACTGTAAGGGTTATTGGAAAAAGAAAATGTCACTAATTATTTTAACGTTTTCATACCTTGATTATTACAGTCGAACGGATAATGCATGAGTAAAAAAAGGTTGAATTTAAACCGTGCAGAATATGGAGATTTATTCCAAATGTGTATAAGTTATCGAAGTGCTGAATAGATAGCAGGGATGTTGGGAAATTAATCTTATTAAGCATGTTTGGGACGATTTCTTGCTTGGTTTCATTGCTTGATAGCAAGTTAGAACACTGGAAACGAAAACGTGAATGGGTAAGCAATGAAACTGAATTGGAAACAATTTGAAACAGAGAAACGCAGGCTCTACCAATATTCCCTGGTCACTGTCTATTAATTAACAATGGAAAGCAGTGAACCATCTGAGGCTCATTGGAGCATGTAAGTGAAGAAAGGTAGAAACATCTTGTCCTATTTAATTCGGTTAAATCTAGCGATTAAACAATATATAAATTCAAATGTATTCCGTGTACGGCGGTTTGTTGGAGAGCCAATGACCAGTCTTTCTTCAACACTTGAGTCAAAACAGGAAGAAAAACAAGCCAACAGAAGATGTTGATTCTCTCTGATGTAGCCAGACTAGGCTAGACTAAGCTAAACATTTTACTCTTTAAGAAAATACTGGAAAATTTAATGGAAATTTGTATTTTTCAGATGTCCTTTTGACTCACGGGCTTTAAAGAAAATATCTCAGATTACCTTGAGCTGTAGCCACATGTTCTGACACCGAGACCCTTAAAGTATTTGATTATTTCTCATTAAGTTGTCCTCTCAAGGGATTCAAACCTGGAACCTAACAGCCTTTCCTGTTGTATGTTGGTGTCACATGTTAGTCCCTGAAACTGGCCTGATACACGATAGCACCTCTAAAACATTCACAGCCCAGCATCGATCCAGTCGTATTACGTGTCACCAGTGTAGGCAAAGACGATAGATGAGCTTCACGCCAACACGAGGCCGGCGGGGACCTTGCCTGTCAGCATTAGCGGCACAGGGGGCCGTTTTAGTGCGACACTAGCCAAAGTGCTATTGAACTGCATTGATTGACTGCGATGCTGTAGTTGGCTCATGGGTTTTCCAAACTTAATCCACGAAAAAAAAGAGAATATTTAACAGAATTCCTGGATTTTGGTTCCCAATTTATGCAGAGTTTGCGGGGCAGGGTGACATTGCCCCCCTACTGGTCAAAACTTTTCATTACAGTTATCCCAAATTCATTTGAAAAAATACAATTCTTGATATAATGTACATAATATACAAATAAAGTGCCATAAAACACAGTGATTGTGCAAAAAATATATGACTTCATCTGTTGTTCTTTTAAAAATACAAGTCATTTTTGGCACTTGATTCATGCGACTTGGTTCTTCTTCTGTTGCGCAATTCTTCTTCACAATCTAAATAGTGAAGCCACACTGCACCCAGCAGTTCATGTATGGTATTGCAGTAAAAATGAAGCATGCAGCCGCCGGCCTGATTTTCTCATGAATTTACAACATTAATCGAAGAATGAGGATTTTTAATGACATGGTCGGCCTCACAGAGCTAAAAGTCAGAAGAAATCAGGGCGGAGCTGCTTTCTTCTTGTAAATGGGACGTTAAATTTGATTTTTTTTTGTACTCAATGCTGGGATTCATTGGATTTATGAATGTCTCAGGAAGATTTTGAGACAACTTTTGAGGAAAAATATGGATTCAGTAAGAGGGAGTGCTGGCTTGTTTATGTCGCCATTTTTTTTTCCAAGTTTGACAAAATAATTGATTTGCTGTGATGGTTGTGTCTTACATTGGTTTGTATGGTTTAATAAGGTATATGATACTTTTGATATGCTTGAGAAGCATTTATTCCCTTAAAGCAGTGGTTCCCAAACTATTCACAGTCATGTACCCCTTCAGACCTTTAACCTGAAGCCATGTACCCCCTACTTCTGCACACTTAAAAACATTATAATGTAATGTAATATACAATGTAGTCCTGCCTATGTTGAATTTTACCTATCTTGTTGTGTAATAATATGTACTAATAATAACTAGAATATTTGCATTTGAGGATGCTGGTACAGGCCCTGCGTCATACTGCATTAGCTTAACATTGGCATTAGCATCATCTAGCCTTAGCATTAGCCTAGTGATAACAATAACCAAGCAATAGCATTAATCTTGCATTAACATTAACATAGCACTAGCATTAGCTTAGCAATAATATTGACCTAGTATTAGCTTTAACATAGCATTATAATTAGCCTAGCAATATCATTAGCCTAGGATTAGCATTAACCTAACATTATCATTAGCATTAGCCTAGCATTAACATTGACCTAGCATGAGCTTTAACCTAGCAATAACTTTAACCTAGGATTAGTTTAGCATTAGCATTAACCTAGCATTAGCCTAGCAATAACAATAACTGAGAATTAGCATTAGCCTAGCATTAGCATTAGCAATAACCTTGCATTAACATTAACTGCTCTATTTATATTCTAGTATCCAATATTGTCAGTGTTTTTAATTTTCTTTCACGTAGCCCCAATGACAATTCGCGTACCCCTGGGGATATCCGTACCCCACTTTGGGAACCAAGGCCTTAAAGGGATCCTCCACTGTTTTTACAAATGTGGACAAAAACCTTTGAAATGTCCTTATTAGAAGATCTAACGCATCATTTTGCACAATATTGTTTTTATTAATTTTTAAAAATGGGACTCGTTTACCGTTTGAGAGCCTGTGCGCCGTCATGTTGAAATGACATCATTGAAAGCTGCTAAATGACCCTGAATGCTTCACTGCTATAGAACTCAATGGACTGAAAGGGCCGATTGGCGTCATCACACATTGTGGTTGGCGCAAATCTCGAGACGGTCTATATATTCAATTGTGTTTTTTTCTTTTGCCCCCCCGGCCCGTGGCAAGAATCTCAAACTCCACCTATGGTTCCCAACCCATTAGTTGAGGACTTCTGACATTGATTGTCTACATGGTCTCCTGCTAATATGCAGAGATGATCGTGTTCTCTTGATAGAGACTGTGAATACAAGTTCAACGATGAGTAACAGTGTGCGTCTGTGTTCGTACATCCCAGATCTTTCCTCTTTTCTGTCTCCATTCGCCCTACATGTGTCCTCTTACTTGGGTGAGCAGATAGGTCACACTCAGAGAAGCTTTTAGATCTCAGGTCGTCGAGGGAGAGAGACAGAGAAGGAAAAGTCGGGTAGAGAGTGGAGGGAAGAGAGAGAGCGTGTGTGTGTGTTTGGGAAGGGGGGTAAGGAGTGTGTGTTTTCATGTTTTCCACTGTGAATAATTGAGCGGCTGCAGGATGAAAAATGCAGAGGGCATCAGAGAGAGACGTTTGTGGTTGTGTCCTTCGAGACCGGACCCACGTTATGGATTAACTACACACACATTCACACATGCGGTCATGGACATTCTGGTTGCTGAGCTGTAAAATCAAAGGGAATTATTGTTCCCTTTGGCCCTCTTTTCCATCTACCTTTTGCGTTTTGCACCTATGGATAAAATTGCATTTAAAAAGAATACAATTTAAGCTTAAATAACCCAAGTGTGAAGCAATCCCAAGTAGACTAAATAAGTTCTTGCTGGAGATGTGCGCTTTAGTGTCATTTTAAAAGCCTTAAAAGTCTGTTTATCCATCAGTTTTGCATTAAAACGAGCACAGGCGGATATGTTTACTGCTAAAATTACAGCATTCATGTACACTCAGGAGAAAAGGTCTTCATACCATTTTAAAACAGAGAAGTAAACGTACGCAGAACAAGTCAGTTCAATGCAAAGCAAGCAAAAAAGGATAAATACAGGGAGTGTGTTCATCTCTAACACACCTCCTGATGTGGACTGCAGTAATTGAAATAACACTTTTGAAGAAATTACAGAGAAAAGCGTTACAAAAGAAAGAGGGTGGTAGGCTGGGAGCTAATCTATAAACTGCACCGGAATCAAAGATTGTACTCGCATCAAGACCAAAACGACAGCTCCTCATGGACGACATTTTTTGTTCATTGTAATAAATAAAACACATTTGATGTAGTCGACATTACTCGTACAAGTACTCTTTAAACTTTGTAAAACTATACATTTCTAAATGTAAAAATTTGGGCATTATTTAGACCTTTGGCAGATATTAGCGCTCGGGCTGTCACGCGCTAAAATAACGGGCTAAAAAATTAATCGCGATAACCTTTCTCATTGTGCGCGTTCAACGTATACCCATAATACTGATGCACCGGCAACAACGGTAGAACCTGAGGAGGAGTCTTTGAGCGCGTTACTTTTAGTAAAAAATAAATAAAAACGCACCAGATGGAAAACGAAAGCCCAGTTGTGCGCAAATTGTGCAAGAAAGAGTTCATGGATCAGCGGAGGTCTTCTAGCCTCCAGCGGAGCTCTCCCACCTCACTGCTAACTATGTAGCAGCTCGCACCTCAATGCTAACTATGTAGCAGCTAGCACGGACAGCTGTCCTACGGACACTACACTTGACCTTGTGGCCCATACATTCCACACTGAACAAGGTGACAGGGTTCGGAGCCAAAATAAACAAGTCAATGAGTGACAAATGAACAAGTCAGTGGATAAATGATTGTAGTGGACAGTCGACCACCATCGGTGGTAGAGGATGTGGGCGGGGCTACTACTACTACTACTACTAGAAGGTATTACAGTACTTTATTTTGTGATGAATAATGTTATTTTTGATGTGCTAACAGCACTGTGATTGATGGATCTGTTTTATTGGTAACACTGTAGTTTAGGGAACACATACTGTTCTTAATTAGTCATTATTAAGTACTTATTAATGCCTTATTCTGCATGGCCTTATTGTACAACCAGTAAGCCATTAACTAAGAGTTTTCCGTCAATAACCTCAGAATTATTCCTCATTAGTAGTAAGTAAGTAAGTTTTTGCATATGAATTACAATCTCAACATGTTAGGGTTAACGTTGAAAAAAAAAGTGTACTTTTTTTTTAAAATGGCTTTGGCCTGTTTTAACGTTGATTTATACCTTAAGACTGACATCCTCACCTCCATGCCAGCGGCTCTTCCTGCACTGTGGCCTCCTATTGCTAGTTTTAATCAACCAGAAATTAGAAATGAAAACGAACAAAAGTTTTGACAAAATACATTTATTTGGCAATATTTCATTTCAACCAACTCTCCATCATTTAGCTGGGGTCATGTCTCATGTTGTAGGTGATGCCTGTTGACAGAGGCAGGGGGGTCCCACTTAAAACACTGTGGCTGAAGGCAGTGCTACCTTTACCTCAGCTCTCCTAGTCTGCAACAAAAAGGAGGTCATTAAAAAGATGAACATGTAAAACACATTAATAAAATACAGTATCACATGCAAAAATAATCAAATAAGAACAGTTCAAATGAACATTAAGGCATTTGTTTCATTTACAATGTATTTATGCTGATATAACCTACAAGTGCAATTCAGCTGCTACCAGTGTTCATAACACTGCAAGTAGCTGAGCAAGAGTTTTAATTGATTTAAGTTAATGTCTAGCACAGACACACACACACACACACACGTAGGAGCGGGCGAGATGGGGAAAAAAAATCACGATTTTTTTCTTTGTAAAATCACTATCACAATACGATTTTTTTTTTCATTCAAGTCATTTAGGCTATTTTAAAGTTATTTATCAATAAAACAAACCAATTTACTCAATTAAAATCATTGCCCTAAATAGAAAAAAGGAATAAAAGATCATTTAAGACAAGGTCAGTTTCAAATATTTTTAAAAATGTATGTAAGCAATTTATGAAACTGGTTCCAAGTACAGTTAACATCAAACAAAAGAGCTGACATGTTCTTATAGTCTTTTTACTTTGTTTAACTAAAGCATCACTTGCTACATAACAAGGCAGTATATCATTCTTGTGATTTCTATTTGTTATTATAGAATAATAGGTAATACACTCATATCAATAAAATCCTACTTTAAGCAGTGTTTGAACGCCTCATTTCATAAAGTTTGGGCAATAATATCTTTTACAAGATAAAACATTACTGTTTTGGTTACATTAGGCCTGGTTATATAGACCAATATTCATATCTCTATATTTTTCGGTTATCTCGGTCAGTCAATCAGAGTTACTCGAGCTACGGCAAGCCGCGAGGAACAAAGTTTATTATCATGAAAAAAATAAAAAGAGTACTGAATGGGGAAATATAAGCGTGAGAAATGCCAAGTGTGGCGTGTGACGTGAGAAGGCATCAAATTGCGTCACTGTCACACTCAAAGCGTGAAGCTTGGCAGCTCTGCCTTAACCCTAACCCCGTTTGGACTGTGAGACTGCCATTAAGTGTATAATAAGGCATTAATAAGTACTTAATGATGACTAATTACGAGCCATTATGCTACTAATGCTAATAAGCAACTAATTAATGGTTAATGTAACCGTTTTATTTAATATATATTATCTCAACAAGTTTGGTGTTCAATAATTGTATTGATCATGAAAGTGTTCTCACTGTTTATGATGTTCTAACGTATAGCACTACATACTGTATGGACCTGATGTTTTATTTCATTTCTATTTTCTAGTTTTATAGATTGATTAAAGTACATATCAATATTTCCCCTGATGGTCTAAGCTCAAGGTATCAGCAGCCCAAGTCTGTTAAAATCAATAAATGACTTTATAAAGCCACTTTGTTATATATCAATGTTTTGATCTACCCCAATAATGTAATTTAAATGAAAATACCTCAAGTTGAGGGCGTTTCTCAGCAATTTTTAGGTGAGATTAAAAAAGAGATTAATTAGATGAATTAATCACAGAGCGTAATTAATTTTTTGCACAACATTTTTTCATCTATTACAGCACTAATTAGCACAGATTTGATTACTGATGGCACAAAGTCTGCTGGACAACTAGTGTGAATCAAGGATGCAACTATCAGGTTGAAGCATGTTTCAGTGTTTCCAAAGTGTATCACTGCCCTATCTTTTTATATCTTCCCTTTAAGAAAGTGTTTCTTAACCTTTCTTTTGGAGGGCTGGTGATGGTCACAATAATGCAATAAAATAAATTCATTTATTTAATTGCAATAACAAAACATGCATTGCTGTATATAAAAAGATTACACTTCTTGTATGCATTTCAAACCTACGACAAAAAGCTGAAGCACACCGAGTTTAAATATCTTTGTTTATTCACCACATTTGAAAGTTCTGGAAACATTTTAAGCGAGAAAGTAAAATATCAACATAAAACTCACGGAAAACACGTTACACGCCAACATTTTTGAGATTTTCGAACACCCGCCATTGTGCTACTGACAAAACTTCCGATTAACTTCAAAACAAAAGCCCTATTTTACAAAAGGATTTAAAAAAAAAAAAATAATAATAATGGTAGACAATAAGAGATGCTTTTGTATTGAAAAGGAGATGTTTTTAGGTAGTTTTTTAGCTTGAAGCTGCTCCCGGGTCCATGTTACGTTCTGCTTGCAATGCATCATGGGGCGGTTGAGTACGTGCAGTGTGCCCACCATGCATATTTAGGAAATATCCCTATACATATGGGTATTTCTCTACATTAATATGCCAATTGGTCTGTTTATTGGAGCCTCCAATAAATAGCGTCAGTCAGGCACACCTACTGTATGTTGCCAATGTCAATAAAATTGGTAAAAAAATGCAATGTCATACTTTGCTCAACTAGAACTGACTTATATTTACTCTGGCCTTATGTAACTAAAATGTGTGGCAAAATGTGATAATAAAGACATACATCATGATGTAATGTTCTATTGTATCAGACCTAACATAGAGGTGTGCACTTACTTGTACATTCATAGAAGTATTTCAAGGACAGCAGCAGTAGTTTGGAAAAAGGAGCAGAAACAGAGAAGACACTTCCCTCCATGATGTTTAAAGTATACCTGTAGTGAATTTTATTTGCAAGCTCTATCATAGATCATACTTAAGGTTCAGTCAGGTTATTCTCGTTAAAAGACCTGTAGAGCAGGCGGGAGAAAAATACACCCACGTGTTTGTGAGAGACAGCGGTCGTCGTAGTTGTTGTGACTTCAGCTTAGTAAATAAAATTAAAAAAAAGTTCATGGTATTGCTTAATACAAAGTAATCTTGTAAAGTTGCCGAGTTGAAGACATTCTTTCATTTATCACGCACAGCTACGCAGAGCTAGTATTTTTCGGTGTTTACTGATTAAAAAAAAAAAAAAAAGCCTTGAATTTTGTTCTTTTTGAAAAATATGTACAAACTGGAAGAGTTGAGATTGGGAAGGCTTTGATATAGTTTTTTTTTTTCTTCTAATTTCTCTGTGATGCATGTTCTTGTATTGACCTTAGTATTTTTGTTGTAAACGTTGTTGTCAAACTAGTGTTTCCTAAACAAACCTTATTTTTCATTCACTATCCACATCGGTGCTATAGGCATGTTTGCTTTTTGGCTTTCTGTGCGCATGGCAAAAACTCTGACATGAAATGAATTTGCTTTTTTAATTAAGCACTCCAGAGGGGTTTTTCATCAAACCCAGCTCAGGGTTAGGTCCAGGTTTAACCTGAGAGTCCGGCTCCGTGAAGCCAGGTTCTAACTGGAACAGCGGTTTCATCAACAAGGAAACACCTTGGCTACCATAGTAACACAGTCCGTGGCGCAAACCTGCTGCCGACCAGGCTTAAGCAACAGGCTTGGCTTAAGCTGCAGACGCACTCTCATAAAACCACATCATCACTTTCAAATAAGTCATTTAGTGTAGTTTTAAAACACTCTACAAAAGGAACAAGCAGTCAAAAATATGTCTGTTATGCTTTTAAATATCACTTTAATGTGACAGGTGTTAAAAACGTATCAAACTCACATGATCAGTGTGTGTGATCACATGCTTCAGTTGTTCTCATTGATAAACTGACTAAATAACACCGTCTTTAACCCTTTACTACATTTCAAATGTTCAAACCACGGAAGGTTCTCCAACTTTATTCTCACTGCTGAGTAACAGATGATGTCACGTCCCGTTGGTGTCGGCATTGGTTTCTGTTGGCTGTTCAATCTGTAAATGCTGAAGCGCATGCGCCCTCACGTCTCTAATCATTAAATGTGCGTTCGATCTCATGGGTCTAATGAAGACGTGCACTTAAGCTAAACACTGTCAGTTGGCTTGGCTCAGCTGGGGAGCTCCAAGCTGAGAAGAGTTTGGTGGAATGGGAAAAGCCAACATGGTCATGAACGGCTTAGCTAAACTAGGTTTAAACCGTATGCCTGGCTCTATTAACAACACATTGATGGTAATACCCTTCTGGTGTGTAATCAATCAATCAATCAATCAATCAAACTTTTATTTGTATAGCGCCAAATCATAACCAATGGTATCTCAAGACACTTTACAGTAGAGCAGTCTTAAGGACGGACTCTTCATTTTATGGAGAGTCCGTCCATTTTATATTCCATTTTAGAGTCCATTTTATAATCGAGTGCCTAAAGTTAGATATGGTTTTAATTATGCCATATTAAGAAGCTGAAATCTTCAATAGTTTGTCTCATTTTCCATTCAAACTCTGTATTAGTGTTACCTTTGCGCCTCATTTTCCTGCACTTTGTTCTCTGCATTTGTTGACTTTGCTGCTTCTTTCGTTAGCATATGTTTTTAGCCAGAGTGGTGGGTGGCTGACTGACTCCAAATGTTAAAAGGCAACTTCAGCAGAAGTTTTCTCACCTCTTGGAGTTGTCAGGCTGCAGCTTAATGGTGAAACAACATCTGAGGAGATGGATGGTGTGGGTGGAGAATGAGACTGTGCGGGGTAAAGATGCAAGCTTGTGCTTATGCCCAAACAGGACTGCTGTCATCATGATGCCTGCACATGAGTTTCTTTGTTTACCTGTGAATGCTTAGCAATTAAGTTGTCCTTTATCTTACACACGCCACATTATGCTTTTGTAAATGTGTATGTACAACTAAGTAAAGCTATGTATTTTGCATTGCCTTTGAATCATATACCTTCCATTCTGTGTGAAGTGATTAAAATGCAGATTGAGAAGTGAACACATACAGATATATTCATCCTTTGTGGTGAATTTGTGACACAGACAGCAGATCAATGAACAATCTAAGAGTACCATTCCCATCAACATGTATTGTTGTTCCCTCTCAATATTTAAAACATACAAATACAATAACCATGTTTCACACGTAAAGCCATACAATTTCTGCCAATTGCTTTATGGTCTCTATACTCATACTATGAACTTTATATTTAATTTTAGCCAAAGTCAGACTCTTTGTATCGAAACGGGGAGCTAAGCTACTACAGTTAAACTCTCAGAAGACATCGGCCAGAATTGAAAACTGTCAAGGACCCAACACAGAGAAGTTCAGAAGCAGGTCCTTTTAAAATAAAAGTCAAAAACTAACAAAGTACAAAATAAACAAGGTTTGTAAAACCAAAAGAACCACAAAAAATTACAAGTAAAACTGTGAGACCCTGGGAACGCAAGACGTATTTCTGGACCAAGAGGAGTGAGAGACCAAGGTCATCATCTAGCAAACAATTACAACTCAGGCACTCCTTAAAGGTGCAGTCCGCAATGTTCAAAGCTGGCATGATTTTAGCTAGCAAGATTTCCTCTAAGGAAGGGACCAAAGGCAAAGTTTGCAGGACGAGACATTAAGGCATCGGATTGGTTATTTGTATTTAGATCGAATGGCAGGAATTGGTTAGAATTATGACAGGATTCCAGCTGCTACCAAGGTCAGATTCTTTTTGTTCTTTTTTCTGAATACGTATTATATTGACTACGTTCAGGATGGAAGGACCATTTCACAAAGAATAACAAGTGTTTCTAAATAGAAGGGGGAAAGATGAGTTCGGCCATGCTATCTGCACTGACAAGACAGGGGTGCAATACACATGAAAATGCTATAACCCAAACACAGACACAGCGAGAATACCAAACAGGTTAACAACCCAAGAAGTCAGGAACTAAATGTAACATGAACTGAAGAAAAAACTACATTCTCGCAGAAAAAGAGCCTTACCTTGACATTCAGCTAATCACTTGGAACTAAACTCAAGAGCACCACAGGACAAGTGAACGTAAACATGAAGGTAAAACACTAAAAAAAAACCCACAGACCCCGATCCTGACAGCATCCAGTCATACACAGTCATGAAGATCTTCGTCAAGCAATAATACGGCCTCAGATTTTCCGTAAAAGCAGAAATCAGATGCAAAAACTGAATTCTCTTCCTGAAACAGAAATAGCAATATTAGAAGTAATACTTTTTTTTTTTTTTTTAGGAAAATCAATTGGAATTGGCAGTATGATACAAATCATACTCTCACATGCATGTCAATTCTTGTGCAAAATATGACGTATTATGATCCACTATGAGGGAATGTCTCACCGGAATACAAGTAGCCTATGGTGAAGCAACTTTAGCAAATGAACAGACGTCAAATCCTGTGTAAAATCTTGACATCATCGTGTGCATTTGATGAAGTACAGTGGAGAAATATGAAATCACAATAACAATAGCAAGGTCAATTAACCGTATTTTGCATGTTTGGCACAATTTCGGGAAGTTTAGATGCGAGTAATGACATTTGATTCGGGAAAGCCGATGAAACAGAAACAAATCGGAAAAGGATAAATTGATGCGGAAATGAGTAAACTGAAAAGGAATTCGGAAAATTGCTACGTTTCAAAATAATTTTGAGCTTTAATAAGTGGTAAATGTATTGGCTATTGCATATATCTGGAACACTTTCTATTTTAAATAGAATACTACTTAAATATGTTCAAACTCTAATAACAGAATTATAATAGAAAGTGAATGATCTAGAAGACTTGCCTAATGCTATCCTTACCAACACTTCTTTCATCCTTGAGCTTTTTTATATTGCAATGCAGAATTGGACTATAATGTGTCACTGGTAATAATTTTACGTATATTATTATAGTTACATCTTCTAGGTTTTCATCCGGTAAATCGACAAGCTTTTTCCAGGTCTTTGATTTTGGTCTATTTTACGATCGTTCGTCTCTTAACAACTTACACAAAGCTTGATCATCAGCTGCTTCACTGGACGTTAATGAATGGCAGGATCATTGCACATATTTGAATATTGTTATTACTCTGAGGTACCATCGTTAAAAGTCAAGGATAACTGATTTCTAGTCATTTTTCATCATTGTGATACCTTCCAGGGCAAACTCTTCCATGCTCCGATGGCATTGTCTTTACATGAGATGGTAATGTCATCACTAACAGAAAGAAAGTGCTGAGTAGCTCGTTTTTTCATCAGTAAAAGCTTCTGTGAATGATGAGCTTTTGACAAGTGTTGTGATTGGGGGTGATCCTTGATTTTTCTTCCAATTGGTTCTGTACCTTTGGATTTGTGTGATTAGAATCTCTTGCTTGAAGCATCAAACCTCAGGGAATCAATTCATACTTTCATGTTCAGTTTATCTTGTCATTCTCGCGTCTCTCTTTTTTTCCTCCTACAAATCTGCTTTTTTTTGTAATCATCATTTTTTTTGATCTTTCCCCTCCAGGATGTTCAGATCGTGAGCACAGACGAGAAGCAGGTATTCCTCGCCCTGCAGGAGTGGTACCAGTCAGATACGTACAATCTGTACCAGTCGGACCCTCAGGGCGTCTACTACTCCATCGTGCTGGAAAACGTTCGCAGCACTAAGCAGCCTGAGGAGAATGTCCTCATCGATATCCTAGAGGTGAGAATGTAGCACGTTAAAAGCCTCGAAACTTAATTACTTTTAAGATTCATAATGAATTATCAATAAGTAATCGCCACAGCCAAACGCAGCTTGGAGCAGAATCAGTTGTAAGCCATTATCTTGTGAAAGCATTGCATTTAGAAAGATAATTTACTGAATCTGTCAATAGGTGCTGTAACGGCAGAAAATGATTAAGAATCATTGTAGAGCTTTTAAAACCAAAATGTTACAAATTAAATCCTACATTTTCTTTCAAATGCCATGAAATGTGACCTTGTTTTACATCCAGGAGCTGCAGACACACTACCTGCATGCCACTTGAAGACCGATAACAATGTTTGCAGAATAGAAAAAGGGATTTTAATTAAAAACTTCAGTTACTGTGCCAACATTTCACATCAGAAGCCAAATGTGGATTAGGAATCTGTGCACAAAGCATCCTAAGGCTAAAAGTTCCTTGAATTTTAAGATTTTTCTTAGAATTTTTCCTTGTTAGGATAAAAGTGATGCACAAAGCATCTTAGGCCCTAAGAGAGCTCCGAAGGTGAAAAACTGTTAGTAGTAGTGAGGAGGACTTTTAAGAAGCCTAAAAGTGTCTTAAACAGACAGAAACAGAGAGAACAGTGAGATATTCTATTGTTATTATAATTTTTATGTTATTACAGTGTTTCTGGTTTGTTTTAGTTGTACTGTTTTAAACTCTAACTAGCGATAAAACTATTCTGATTCTGACTTTTCTCACACAGCGTAACGTAACAGCAGCCTTGTATTGCTGCGTGATATGCTCACTCCCTTGCTTGCCTGCTGTAATCTCTGTCCGTGCTTTGATTGCAGCAGGTAACAGTGCTTCACACTCGTCTCTTGTGCCACACAGGAGAAAGAACGATGCATTGATTAGCAGGGCCAGCACTCACAGTGATCACTGACAGCTGTGTCTGCTCCACCATTAATATCAAATACATAAAGCGGTAAAAATTACAATAACTACAATAAGTACATAAATATAATAATCGTTATGTGAATGAGGCTCAAACATTTTAAGCTGTGTACATTAATTTAATTTTGCTGAATTGAATTATTTTTATGATTACACGTCTTAATGCAGTCCAAGTGTGATCTGTTGATTTTATTCTCCATTCATTACTAGGAGCACAGAACGCTCCCCACCCCCTTTCTCTTACAACCAATCACAGATTTTATCAGACTGCATCATTCCCAGCAACGGGGTCAACCACACCTCCTCACTCAGATAAATTCTGTCAACTCCTTGCTCAGAGTCGCTCTCAGAAACTTCCTGAATCACTTTTAAGCTAAGATTCCTTGCTAGGAATTTTTAGGCTAAGTTAAGACCTCTCTGAGAGGACTCTGAGAAGCTTCGTGAATACGGGCACTGGTTAATAGCAAGGTTTTTTAGAAAAAAAAAATCGTTTTTGTATCTTCTTTTTGCTAACACACCAAAATGGCCTTTGAAGATTGCATTCGTGGATAATCTTGAAATATGAGTAAATTAATGTGAAGTAGTAGCATACAGTTAAAATAGCTGATTATACGTAATCTAAGTGTGATAAGGTAAGATACGATGGCATTTTGATTGCTAACATAGGAATTTAACTAGATAAAAACACTCAACATGCAAGTGAGGGCAAATTGAAGGAAATCCTTGAAGCACTAAAGGAGAATACACCAAGTTCAAAGGAAAGGCTATACTCTGCCCAGATTGCACGCATAAGTCTCGCCGATGTCGGCCTCAGATTGTGTGTCGGCATTCTACTCCTACCACTTGTAGGAGTAGACCACTTGTAAAATTGTAGAACTGTAAAGTGTCACTTCCATGAAGCTGTTTTTGTGCTGGAGCTCTTTCGTCTCTGCTGCTGAAAATACATTGATGATCATGAACTGTGTCTCTCTTTATTTTGTCCACACATACTCAGCTATTTAGTGGTAGTATATTGTTTTTGTTGTTGTTGTTGTTGTTGTTGTTGTGATATTGCCATATTCCTATCAGATTTAAGTAAATACTCGACTATGGCTATGGAGATATTTATACTAATTGAATGATCCAAGCTGCATAAAGGTTAATATAAGCTGTAGAGGGAGCATGCTGAGCATCTTTAATCCATCGTCCAAACATCGACCAAACACCGATGTCTCTGTGACATCTGCCCAATGAGCAAACGCTTTCCATAATACGTCTCGCCGATGCAGCTTCATTCATCGTGCCACTGTCGGCAAGATGTGTGTGTGCTATCTGGGTAGTCATTTACAGTATGTTGTAAATGTTTAATGATTGAAAACAAAAAATCCAGAGCTGCTTCTTTCAGTGCCAATGAAGTCCCACTCCAACGACTATGAATCTATGTTCTTAATCGTTTGTATGTGAGTTACATGAACTACATTTTGCTGTTCTTGAGCCCAAGTTTTTAGCTTTTTGCTTTGGTTATTATAGTTTCCCTAATCTGTTACCCCATTAAAAAGAACAGAATAAGTACAACAGTGACCAGTCTTCCATCCGAGCGGACAGAGTTTCTTTATGTGCTTTAGTCCATTTGATAATGCATTTTTATCCCTACTTGTAAAAGTACAATAATATCAATATTTTGTACAGATGGAAACTTCACTACCATTGAGTTTAAAAAAGGAGAGTTTCCTTGAGATACATTTGTGGGAATATCTAAACCATCAGTTTATCACTCACTGAACCAGTATTAAAAATGTAATTTTTCCTATTTTCTTTAATGGTAAGATGTCTTGCTTGAGTACTATCTAACTCTGAAGTGTACTAATGGGGCAGCCTAATCCAAGAACTTGGCTTTCTTTATTTCTCTACAAGTTTGCAAAAACATGCAAAAGTATGTTAAGTGTTGTGTGTGACGGGAAGATAAATAAAGACCCAAGGAGTGTAAAACCACCAGAAGTGGTAGAGAAGAAGACATAAACAGCGGACGAGAGAGGGAAGGTCTTTTACTGTAGAACTCTGTTTCTCTGCCAGAGAGAAACGACAAGAAGTTTCCAAGAAATCTAAAAACAATTCAAGCAGACTCGTACATGGATCACGACAGTCACCCCCTTTCAGTGTTGATGTAACATTTATCTGGCCTGTGGAATGATTCAAATGTTAATATCTGTAATGGTATGTAATGGATAGGCCAATTAGTAGAGGTTGCGTGCAGATTAAGGCATGACTAACACAATAGTCCCCCTTTTTTCAAAACATCTTCCCATTGTAAGTTACGCATCAGGTATTTTAGTTAGTTTTATGTAAGATGCAGTTGTTTGGTAGTAGCTGTATCATGGTTGTTGTTGGTAAAGCAAATGTCACAATGAAAAAACAACATGTAGATGTTAGGATACCCAGTTTTGACACCATGCCACAGGTAATACTCACATAGATTTGTGGATATGATTGTAGCCCCTTAGTGCCAATAGATATTCCTATTGTTTTACCAATTGGCATTTGGGAGCATTTATTCACTCTGCCAGTCACTTTGTTTTTGGATGGTTTGGACACAATTGTTCATTGTGTCTTGGACTAATACCTAGAGCGCCTTTTATCAATGAATGATTGTTGGTCTTAGTTGATGTTGTTTCCTGTTGACCCCCTCAGGGTAGACTTGTGTACCACAGGAACATTGATTACAGGGTCTACAATAGAGTAATTATGACTTTGTTATACGTCAACAGATATGTTTTTTTTAAAGTGTGGTATTGGCTTGTATAACGTTAAATATACATTCCCAACTGTAGTAGACTCATAGCTCATAAGTGTAAATAGAAGTCAGTTAGTAATGGTTTGTTCGTCTTGACCACACCACATGAAAAAACACTCCTTCATATGTTTCTCAGGTGCGTGGTGTTAAAGGTGTCTTTCTCGCCAATCAGAAGATTGATGGAAAAGTCACAACTCTGATCACCTACAACAAGGGGCGTGACTGGGAACCCTTAACCCCACCTACAACTGACATGAATGGGAAGCCAATCACTTGCAAAGCAGTAAGTAGATCAGGTTTTTATTTTCTTGGTATGTCCAAATGCTAGAGTTAAAAAAGCAGTGATGAGTTCTAGAGTGATCCAATTCTGACCTGATCCCAGTGAGATGCTGTGGCATGACCTCAAGAGAGCGACTCACGCCAGACGTCCCATGAATATTGCTGTACTGACCATTCCTTTTTACTTTTGTAAAGAACAATGGTCCAAAATGTATACCAACCATTTTGCTGGTCTGATCTGCATATGTAATAAAATGTTTGGTTGAGGTTATTGCTGCCAAAGGAGGGTCAACTAGTTTTTAAATCCAAAGGTTTACATACATTTTTCCTTCTACGCTGTGAATGTTTACATGTTAAGCTCAGTGAAAACATGAAAACATATCATTTGTGTTGCTGCATTAATTTAAACAGACTGTATTTGTCTATTGTTGTGACTTAGATGAAGATCGAACACATTTTTTAGTCTCGTCTAAAAGGGTTCTCATACTTTTTCTTGCAAATGTACTGTATGTCCCTTACTTCTACTGACGGAGGAAGTAGCTAACACCTTTAATGGCCCACGTTAAGGAATAGGATACCTACGATAAATATATGCATGTCTCCTTATGCAGAACAGCTCAAATAACTTCACAAATTATTTTGTGTACAGTTTTTTTATTCCTTGTTCAACAACTTGCAAAACAGGAAAATAAAAATGTATAGAAAGCAAATTTTCTAGCCTAATCAAAAGGTACAATAGAGTCTGAAAGATTTCTTAATGCACAACACACACTTGCAATTTCTCTTTTCTCTTCTTCTTTATTTATTACTGTTTCCCACACTATATCACTGGCTGCAAACATAAAAAAGCAATGAAAATATTTGTTACAGTAACCAGTTATATTACGAGATCATTTACATGACATTTTCATGGTTCTGCCTCCTCACCCCACAATTGCAAAAACATAAATAATAATAATAATAAATAAAAACAAGAAAAGCCACAATTTTAATAACTTTTATTTTCAATGTAATGATCAAGTAAAAAAATAAGTATGACAGCCCAATCGCACCACACTGTGGGATGTTGAAGGTTGTCGTGTTTTTGACTCCTCTGCAGCAAGTTTTCGTCTTTTATTCTCTCTCTCGACATGTCTATAACTTCGATCAAGTGACTTTGAGCTTTCCTTTACTTTGTCATGGTCAAGGGTTTGAGTTGGAGCCCAGTCTGGCGAGCATTCATCATACAGCAGGTTTCCTTGGAAATGATAATTGGAACAAAGGCTTAGTGTTTTGCAAATGTCAAGTTTACTGATGAAAGTACTTACCACTGATAAAATGGTCACTGCAAATCTGTGTATATTTAGTTTTTTCTTCGTCCAAGCCCGCTCTGTTTACATTTGACAGCCATAGACGTCGTCGGTGCTCTGACAATTCTATTGTTTTTTTTCCTTGGTTTTTTATAAATGCTGGTAGTTTATAAACCCCTTTGTGTCGAATAGAATTATGTCTGCAACCAACAACAGCACAAAGGGTGGGCATTTTGCTAAAAAACAAAACATAACAAGTGTTGGCATCATGGGGGGTCATTGGCGGGCTGTGCCGCCCCCCTCCCCGGAGGGCAAGAAGTGAAGTAGCTTGAGAATCTGCCATCTGAAATCATCAAAATGCCCATGCTTTGCGTAGTTTATGGCTGCTCCAATCGTTCTAACCAAGAAAAGGTAAAGACATTTTATAGAGTACCGAAGATTGTTGTTCACAAAGGTGAGAAATGTAAAAAGCTCACAGAATAACACCGTAAAAAAGATTTTAAACCTACGTCTGCGGTCGAGAGGAGCAGAGTCTACTGATGCCCATGTCTGTAGTGTCCACCTCATCAGAGGTATGTTAGTGAACTAACCTTTTTTTTGTGGCTGTGTTTATATAATCATTAAATGCTCATTTCAGGCATTGGGTTGGTTTGTGTACTACTCAGAACAGAGTGTTTTTGTGCCCCCCGCAGTTTTCTTAATGCCCCCCCCCCCATTTAATACTGCCTGGTGTCGACTCTGGTAACAACTGAACCACACAAGCTTGACGCTCCACGTCAGTTTGGGGTCTTCCTCGAACTTGGCCAATTCTGGATGGCAATTGTTATGCAAATCGGCTATGACGGCATGTGAAAACCATCTATAGTGAATAAGTTACAAGCAGCAAAACTGGCTCAAAATGTGAAAAGACAGTTGCTTTGACAGGGACAGAGTGATGGCTAGAAGACTGGGTCAGAGCATCTTCAAATCTGTAGCTCAAGATTTCATTAGAATCAAAATTACGTGGGATCTGCTGGACAATGGAGGCCACACCCCACAACTTCCAAATCGTGAAGATCTGATGCTAACATCGGGACAGATAAGCACCGCTTAAGTTTTCATAGTTGACAACTTTGGTGCCCAAATCTAGCCATGGACAACCCCTATTGAGGTTCTACCCTAGTCCAACACACCAGGCTCTGTAGAGCTGCATGAAGACAGTCATTATACAGTATGTAGATGTGTTTGAGCAGAGAGGCATCCAAACTATGCAGGGTAGCGGCTCTCAAGGTCCAGACTTAACCCCTCTGTCGTTAAACATTGTACTTTACTGGGTATAGTACAATGTTTAACGACATTGATGGTTGCAGCTTGTTTTACCCATGCAAGTTGTTTCGGCTTTTCTGTACATTATTCTTTATAAACCTCTTAAACTTTTTATGACTTTGTAAATGTAATGTCCTCACATCGACGCTATTACAATTCCTCATAAACAGCGATCAGTCACAGACCTGTCGACCAGGTTGTTCAGAGTGTAAACAAAAAATAAGAGAAGAAGGGATGAGTGTTCTGCTTTGAAGAATGTGTATGAGACACCCACACAGCAGTGCCATTCATCTTGTCAATGTTGCCGTTTGAGAGGCTACATAGTAAAGAGTGATGAGACACTGGAAGTCTGATTTCCATAGATCACGCATCGTGGAGAGACAAGGGGAGGCAAGTTTGGTCTTTTATTTAAGCCATCGCTCGAGTTGGCTGACGGATTTGAAATTAGACGCGAATATCCACTTGAGACCTGTTTACAGTCTACTGAGGTGTGCACACCTGACTGCTTGCTTTGATATTGATATTGACCTCATCTTCCCTTCAGTCTCTTCCATACCTCATCAGAATTACCTCGCAAAAAGGCGTCAACGCTTCTGGATCTAGGGTGTCACATCCATCAGTCACAAAGATACAGATGTCAAACAAATCACCTTAGTGGTATCACAAGTCAGCAAGACTGACAAAGCCTGGGTTACCTGATGTGTCAGTGAATAAGAAACACTGTAAGGTGCAACCATTTCAAGGGCCATTGATAGTAAGCAATCGCCTCTCCATGCATTGGAAAGGTTTATCAAAAAGTCCTCCAGGAAGAATGTACAGTACAAGTCAGTCGATAATGTATAGTCCTGGGTTTTTTAACCTAATCTTAGCCACTGTTACCAATATCAGTCAAAAACTGTTGCATAGAGTGCTGCATGGGTTTCTTGTAGCTGAAAGTTGCTTGAAAAAATGTTCTCTCTGGTGCTCTTCAGTTTGGAGCTCCAACTTAACCTTTTGAAAAGATCTGAGGCACTCAGAGGAACTGTTGTTATAAAAAGCCTTAGTTCCATTAGGGCTATACAGTAATCCCTCGCTATGACGTGGTTCACCTTTCGCGGCCTTGGTGTTTTGCGGATTTTTTTTAGTGTGATTTTGCATGCATTTTTACGTCTGCTTCCTGATCGGCTAATGCTGCGTTCACCCACCAGCGACACATCCAACTCGGTGAGTTTCACTGCCTGCTGAAGCGAGGAGCTGCGCTCCTTTTTCTCCTCTCATAAACATAAACCACCAGTGAAAAAAGCTGGTGTGATTAGCGGCTAATGCTATCCTAGCTCAGTGCTACAGAGAGAACTTTTACCTGCTACTACCACCTCCTCGCTGATTCTCCTCCACGCCAAATCCTTCCTAGTCCGGTCCTGATTATAAAGGCCGTGTCATACAGCTCCAGGTGGTCACACACAGCTTCTACTCAATGGTTGAATGGGTGAACAGAACGGTGTCCGTGTTGATGTGGCATCATCAAAGACTCTGAATGCTTTCGGCATCAATGTCGGATCACTAGCAGTGTGACTGTGAAGTGCTGTATGTTTAGGTTTATGTTTTAAAATCTATGAAGGTTTGAACTTTGAGAGTGTTTAAACAAGAGAGACATGTTAATTCCTGTCTGAGAAAAGTGTATAAAGTTTGTGGTGAGGGATTTTACAGCCTTAGAACATGTATAATAATTGTAAAAAATAAAGCTGACTACTTATTGCGGGTTATTTTTAGAACGTAACCCCCACAATAAACGAGGGACTACTGTATAATCATAAAAAACATGCCAACATGTTTCAGCCCAACAGGCCTTATCAGGGCAGTAACAAAATGGCTGCCAAGCTGCTTCTTTTAAAGATTTTCAACAGGTCACATGACCAAGTAAAAGGTTACACAATTAGAAACTGTAGAGCAGTCCATTCAATGATGTTTAGAACATGAAAAATAACATTATACGGGATTAATACACAGAGATTTTCTGAGCATTTATTTACTAGTATAGTGTCCGTTGGAAGTATGTATTTATATAGTGGGGGCTTCAGTACAGTTGTCAATTATGGCCAAATGAGTATGTGTTTGAAGGTTGGATGTACAAAGAGGCGTACATACATAAAAAGTATATTTGCGGGTGCAAATCAAAATAGTGCGTGCGATTTCCCTGGTTTAATTCTATGGGACATGAGCATGATAAATGTGTTTGTTGTTTTATTTTTATATTTTTTTTTCGTTTTGTGTAATTTTCTGTATTGTATATTTTTTGGAGTCGTGTATTTTTGTATATTTCTGTTGTCTTTTTGTGCATTTTTTGTATAATTAGGGCCCAGAAAAGCTGCAAAAGGAAAGCTACAAAAAAGGAGAGAAGTCCAGTTCTCCATTTAGACCTGGAAAAAGTGTCGCTTATTGTATATCAGAATCAGAAAAAACTTTATTTATCCCCGAGGGGTAATTAGAAAGGCAAAGAGCGGCATATAAAAGGAAAATTAAAAGAAACGATGATAATAATCAGTGAAAACAACACTGATAATAATAATTATACTGACACATACGCAAAAAACAGAAAATAAATGTATCCGGAAAGACTGTCGTTGGGGGAACGATTTTAATCCATCTCCTCCTCTGATTGAGTTTTGTATTTGCTCAATGCCTGATATTTTCAGAGAGTTGCAGCTGCTACCATGATTCGCCTCTTTTCAATATACAGCCATAGGATATTGTGGGTTTCCTGTTTTAATGGCGTATTTATGTTCAGCCAATCTTACTTTGAGTTTTCTCTCATTTCTTAAATTATATGTTTGATTTGGTTTGCTTTGTAACTGTTGATACTTTTGCTTTTCCTGACTCTAAAGTTCAGATTTCACCCTGACAAGAGGTACATTTTGGTTATTTTCTCAAAACCATCTATGAGAGAACTTTGTACCATTCATTTATCATACGAGAGTTTATCCCAGAGCCCTCGGGGGAAAGAAGCGTACATACATTGTAGACAGGCAGGCATCCGTCATCCTGCCCCAACTTCATCTATTGGCGACCCTGAAGGGTCTGCTGGTGTCAGGGTACACCCTAGACAGGGCGCCAGTCCATCGCTGGGCTAACATACACACAAACGGACAACCACTCACTCCTATGGACAATCTATAGACTTCAATCAACCAATCAGGTTTTTTGGGATGGTGGGAGGAAATGGTAATACCCGGAGATAACCCAAGCAAGCACGACTACAACATGCCAACTCTACACGGAGGCTGTTTCTCAATCTGTGTACTTGTGCGGACTTGTGTGCTCTTCAGTGTTGGAAACGTTACTTTAAAAAGTAATTAGTTAACTATTTGTGTTACTGTTAAAAAAAAGTTGCTCTATGTCAAAGAATTCAGATTTTTTTAGATGCGTGTGTCGTTGTGAGGCACTTCATTAAATTTGAGTTGCTTACAACAGATGTGGACAAAGTCTTCACTCCTGGATATAATGAACACTTCACATACACGTTCTTGCCTTTGACCACAATTAATTTAACGTAGTGTTTGTATCGTCACCTTAAAAATGACAACTTTTTATCGCTCGCCATCTTTGCTGCTTCATCAAATCTGTAGTGGTTGTGTGTGTGGTGCGTGTGCTGGCACATGTGTAAAAACACTGGCTCTGATTGGCTACCATGACACATGACGCCGCCTTAGCCAATCAAAATCGCTCACCTTGTTTTTAACCCACCTCCTCACGATAGCTGCGTATGAAGCCAGGGGTGCTTTCAGATAACAGTTTATTCAATCAATGCATGTAACGCACCGCATTTAACGTTCAAGTAATGTTAACGGCTTTGTAACGGCGTAAAAAGTAAATAGTTAGATTACCCCGTTACTGAAAAAAAATGTCATTACGCGCGGGCCAAGTCCTGTTCCAATTCAAAGTCCGCTTCTCAGAAAGTCCACTGTAAATCCCCAGATGAGAACTTGCCCCGCCCGTTTTACCGAGCATGCATCAGCTATATTTCCCAGCATGCACTTCGAACAAGTGCATGATTTCAAAGATGATGACGACGGAGGAGGATAAGCCGCACGTGTGTAAGTTACAAAAAAAGCCTATTGAACATAATCATAATAATAACAATAATAATAATGATAATAATAATGATAATGTTGATGATAATAATAATAATATTGCATTACATTAGGAGTTTAATTTTATACTTAAAGTGGTGCAGATTCTGTTTTGTCCTAAAGAAAATATTTTCAGGACAGAATTTTGTTTTTCTTTAAAAATGTATTACATAACACATGTAACTATTGAGAATTAAAAAACCTTATTCCAAAAGGACAATTACTTTTATATTTTTTATCATTATTATTATTATTATTATTATTATTATTATTATTATTATTATTATTATTATTATTGTTCTTGTTGTTTGTGAGCCTAAAGTATTTCCAAAATCTATCCTGAATTATTTATGTATTAGTTTTTAGCTTATTATTATTATTATTATTATTATTATTATTATTATTATTATTATTATTATTATTATTATTATTATTTTAACAATTATTATGAATTCAATACCTAAAAAATCTAATTATTAAGTAAGAATTTTTTGATATCAAATAAATATTTTATCATTGTCGTTATACACAAAATGTTCATAAGATCTTTTTAATTGATTTTTTTAATTTATTACCAAATGTTTTATTGCTTTACAAAATCATTACTACTTACAACAATGACATCTACTCAATCATACACATTATTTTCTTTGATGTTGACAGTGGAGCGCACATACTCCACACTGTTGCTCACAACAATGTCAGGAAATTTGCTTTGTCCTAAAGCGCGCTCCGCGAGTCCGTTCTCCAAGTTTGCTCCCACGACTTTGTACCCAGGAGTTCTCAAGTACGGAGTACGCATACATAAAATTGAGAAACAACCAGAGTGTAGTATGTTGATTTCAGCTTTGAGGCAGATGTGCTCACTAATACCCCATGAGCTATGACACCGAGCTCTGCAGGAACCCTTCAAACTCGCTGTTCTCTACAACCAGGTGTGTTTGAGCAGGCTAGTATCTAAAACCTTCTGTTTAATCCCCTAAATACATTACCATACCATTTGTTTCTTCTGTTGACATCCCCAGTGTAATAAGGTTAAAACTAATGAAACCAGACAACATCATTTATCATGGGCTCCTTTTGCCACACAACTGTACAATGTGTATGCTTATTGTATTATTGATAAATATCCAACATTATCTTTGCTAAATGGTAAAACCCCAATGCTTCACCTTCTATAACATACAACACTTTATCACCTTTTGAATAATGTCAGAGTAAAATATTTTTCACCACTTACACACCATGCAGGCTGTCCATGCAGATTAGAAATGGAATTTAGTGCCTTGCCGAGGGACACAGATTAGGATTATTCATCTGGCAAAACAGGTACTTTGTACTTTTCGTATTATTCACAAGGATTCGTAAAATACCAAATAAAGCTGACAATTTGTCTCAATTAACATCTCGTCGGAAAAGCAAACTCAGAAAAATAACACCGCTACAAAAATGGATTTACACTAATGGCTCATACAGTTGCTGACTGTTGCTGTGGGGAGAGTGTATTCACTGGTGTTTGGAGAGAAAAACAGAAAAACATCTTAAGGCATCCTATTGGCACGAATGGGCCAGATAAAATATCGAACTACAACATCAACAACAATGACCTGCAGGCAGACATTGATAAATGAGTCAAGACATAAAGTGTTTGCTCTTTAAAGATCTGTTTTGTTAATTTATTACCATTCATATTCATATGAGAGGAAGTTAGTTTGAATGCAGTTTATTCCGGTCTGTGTAAAGTAACAAGCTAGTAATGCTATGCCTCTTGTATTTTCCTCTTTGCCCCTGTGACTTGAATTAGTTTCCATCAAATATCTCTAATAACATTACATTTCATTAACTGCTCATTAACATTAGATTGTCTAGCACTGCATGGTTGTTAAACATGGCTGACCTACATAGTCCCAGTCACGTTCTCTTTATGAACTCTGTTGTAGAGTTAAAGATGAAGTAACACTAATTAAATGAATCTTTCTTGTAGCCTGAGTGTCACCTTCATCTCCACCTGCGATGGGCAGACAACCCCTACGTGTCTGGGACTGTTCACACTAAAGACTCTGCTCCAGGTCTCATCATGGGTGCAGGTAGGTGCAATTTTTATGTGGCTACCTTCACCCTATAGCTATACCGAGATAGTTTAAGATTTGTTATTGTTATTTGACTTCTTAATTGAATTAATCTAGTCCAGAAACAATGCCATCGCATACTTAAAGCCTACTCAGTATACTTTGTTATTGTGTAATTTGGGCAGTTTCTCCAACGGTTGCAAAGGGATGGAAAACTTCCAGTAAATTTCCACAGGAACTTAAGCATTTGGGAATATTCAAAAGGCAAGGCAATTAAAAAAAAAATTGAAAAGTGCATTTCGTATACAAGGCAATTCAATACGCTTTGCATGATTAAAAGGTGCAAAAGAAAACACAAAACAACAATAAAAACACAACAACATTCAACAGTTTGAAATTCACAACAAAAACATTTCTCTAATAAATCAAGGAAGTTCTGTGTGTGTGTGCGCATGTGGAGCAAATTTCTCCCTGACGTGGTGTCTGTTCGACCTGAAACTTTTTTAGCAGCTTCCACATACGCCGATTGTGTGCATCCGTTATTTTGGACTTATTTGGTTTTGCAAAACGTTTATTTTCATTTTATTTTAAACGCAGATTAGCCTGGACAGTTTACAGGAATGAAACCTATTCAGCTTTTGACCTCATTGTGAGGGAGCGCTCAGCGCACCATCTATATCTATTAATTACAGGACCATCTGCGTGTGTGTGTGCGTGTGTGTTTGCGGAGCGAATACCAGCGTGCGCATAGCACTAGTTTGTTCATCCATTATTTTGGACTTATTTAGTGTTTCAAAACGTTTCTTTTCTTCTTCTTTTTTTTATATCACTGCGGAATCAACGCGGGTTACACCAGACAGAGGGTTAGACCGGAGAGAGTGGAGGGGCAACCGCACTCACACTGATATACTAGCAAAGCTCTCAAGTCTCACACATTGGGAATGAAACACATGCATTTCAACCTGATGTGAGTCACTGAGTGCGTGCCTGCGTGCGGCTGATGCGGTTGCTTGTGTAAGAGTGAGCCCACGGAGGAGAGATGGACAGGTAGCGAGACATACACACACACACGTGGGTGTATGCGCGCGGCTGATGTGCGTGTGTGTGAGTGCTGCCTGTTTTTTATACACGGTACCACAACCACGAAGAGAAAATGTTTTAACAGCACCTTAACGCCTACAATAAACAGCACTAACCATAATATCACACACAAACAGACACACACACATACACACACACACACACAGACACATGCACACACCATGTTTCCTCTGGAAGTGTGAGCCACATACATGATTTATAGATGAAGTTATTCTCAGTCTGCTCGCTAACTTACATCTATTTGTGTATTAATTACTTTTTTTTGTATATTAATTACTAACCTTGGATGATAATCACCCCTTCACTAAGAAATGTAAAATGCTAAATAAATAGTTTTATTTGTAAGAATGTATGTCTTTTATCAGATTCTACCTAAACCGCCGCATTGGTGCAAACGTTTATCAATTTATCATGCACATGTCCCATAGAATTAAACCAGATAAATTGCACACGCTATTTTACTTTGCACCCGCAATAAACCCCTTAATAACACTACAGAGTACAGTGTATGTACACCTTTTTGTACATCCAACCTTCAAACACATACTCATTTGGCCATAATTGACAACTCTACTTAAGCTCCCACTATATGAATACATAATTCCGACGGGCACTGAACTAGTTTGTAAAATAAAATGATGCAATAAAATAATACAATAAAAAAAACAAATTTCAACAGATTGTCTTGTACTAGTACTTCATGTTTGTGTTCTAAGTCTAGCAGAAAGTGATATTATCTTCAAAAAATGGGATTTCAGCTCAATACCTTTAAAACTGAAAATCTCAGTGGCACTGTGACCAATAACTGCTCTTCAACCACAAGCACAAACAGTGCAGTGTTTGTTAAATTATTTGATTGAACAATCAATTTCTTCACAAAAAAAAAAACATGTTGTCATTTAGTGAAATATTACTCATCTGCCTGTCCCCTTATTTTAAAATTAAATAAAATTATACAACTCCCCTTAAAAAACAACAAATTTAAAACCCTTTCAAGCAATGGTCTTTTCATTTTCTCAAGTATACTTGCATGAAATCCAGTTGTTTATGCCAAGATGGTGCTAAGATACAGTATATTCTCCCAACTTTAGTTAACATCTTTGTATAGGGCCAACCTTTAGTTTGGTAAATGTCCTATTAATTCATATGGAAAGTTTCCAACTTGGAAAATTCCTGATATTTTGCAACCCTAGTTCCTCCATCAACTGGCTTACCACTATTTGGGAGTATACTAGTAGGCCTATAACACAAATGTGGATCAAGGTAAACATTTATAACAACAGGCATCTCCTCTTTTGGTACCATACCACAATAAAGCTGCAGTTGATTAAATGCAAACTGTGTAAGCGTCTGAAATAAAAAGCCACCAGTCCTCCAGAGACAATCCTTCATTAGCGTGTGAACAGCTTTGATGACCCCCGTATTGTGAGCGGGGTGCTGGAGCACAAAACCACACTTCCTGCCTGATCTCTTCAAGACACAGAGGAATTTACTCAACTGTGAGCAATTTTATTTATTGAACATTCTGCTGTGGGTATTTGTTCATGATATTTTTGCCATTAAAGTATTTGAGAAGTAAATCAGATGGTTTTGATTTACTTTCATCTAAAATGAGAAAATGTCTGTTTGCCCTTTATCCACTTTCTGCTGCCTCCTCCTTTGAAGGTTTTTCCCTGTTATTAATTGATTTATTTATTGTTATTCTTGATCTTGATTGAGGGTTTCTTTGTTGTAGTTACAGTTTGTTGTCCTTAGTGTCTCTCGCTTTCACCAAGTGTTATTGAACTGTATAATATTTCACGTCTTTGAGATGCCAGAATTGCAAGTTAAATGGACTGATTTGTCTTCATAACTGTTTAGTTGTTTACTGGCTGATTTTGCCAGAATATATCCTCTGTATCTTTCCCTTTAAAACCTTTTTTTTTTTATTGTTGCCCTCCTCAGGAGACATCCTACCTGATAAGAGTCTGCATTCTTTATCTACCCTCCAGGTAACCTTGGCTCCAAGCTGGTGGAGTATAAAGAAGAGATGTACATCACTTCAGACTGTGGAAGGACATGGAGACAGGTACACAACCCAGCTGGTTGTTTAAAAATCACCTCACTGTTCTTTGTTTCTGCTCGGTGATAGTCTGTAAAGTCCAACTATGGCCTTGTCCACACGTAGCCGGGTATCTGCTAAAACAAATATATTTTTCTACAGTTTGGTCTGTCATCCACACAAAAATGCGGGATAAGGTCATTAAAAACAAGGCGTTTGGAAAACTCCAACCAAAGTGAAGATTTGGGAAAACAGCATTTGAGTGTGGACATAGATAACCGGATTTTTAAGTTTCCAAACGTCACGGGGACTGTGCTGGTGCATTGGTGTAGCGGTGTCCGGTTGGGGGTCCTTGGGTAAGTCTGCTTGTCGCTCTGTGGCTGGCGGGGTTTCCCTGCTTGGGTGATTGATGGTGTTCTCTTGTCACGATCGCCCCCTGTTGCGGCAGGGCAGGCCGCTCGGGGCCGGCATGTGGCGGAGGTCGCCCCCTGGGGAGTGCAGTGTGCCGCCGTGCTCCGTGGGGCTGGTATGGTTCGGGGGTGCCGCTGTGTGGGTTTCCGGCCGTGCTGCTCGTCGCGTCCCTGGGGCCCCTGCAGTGCCGTGTACCATCTGTAACATCTACCCTCTCCTGTGGCCTGCTGTATGGATGGGCCGGGCTCACACCAGACAAGCCTCCGACATGGACCGGGTCTCAAACATTGTTAGGCAGGTGTGCATTGCAAAGATGTAATGGTGCACTTGGTACCATAATACATAAAGCTGCCAACAGCAGAGAGTGACATCCATTCACTTTTGGATAGCACATTTATGCAGTTTTGTGTGGAAGGAATTTTTTTAAAAAACGATGTGTGGACGTAACTTTTTTTGTTAAATGGAGGAGGGAGGATATACGTTTGTAAAAAAAATACCCAGCTACGTGTTGACAAGGCCTTAGCATCCATACAATTATCCTTCAGCTGAATCTGAACATTTATATGTTCGACCCTTACAATGCTGTTGTTGTTTCTGGTAGGTTTTTGAAGAGGAGCATCACATCCTGTATCTGGACCATGGAGGGGTCATTGTTGCCATCAAGGACACCTCGATTCCTCTCAAGATACTCAAGTAAGATTTATTTTAGTCTTACTTTTCACTTTGACTGTCAGACAAAGTTTTACAATCAATGATTTTGTGGTTTTTTTAAGATATTGATCTTCTCTCAAACTGTGGTCCAATGACCCCTGGGGGTACACGAGTGATACATTTAATGTCAGAAAGAAATTATGATTACATTAAACAAATTGACCCTCCTATTATCCTCAAATAATATTAACATATTTAACCCTTGGGGTCCATCTGACCTTAGGGATATTTGCCTCCAAAAAATGATTTTCAGTAAATTGTTGACCAAGTTTTTGTGTCAAGGCACTTTTTTATTTGTTGAATACATGAATAACCCCTTGATAACTAAACCATGACCTGTTCTCTAGCGTCACCATCAGGCCTAACTTGAATTGTTTTCATTCATATCTTCTCAAATTTACTGACAACATTAATGACAACTAGAGTATGAACCCTATTGGTTGTGGTGATGATGTGACACTTCCTGCAGTGCCACCATCAGGTCAATCTTTCAGTTTTAGAGTTAGTGTATGTTGAAAATCTTTCATCCAAATATTTTCTGATTTGGGGTGTACATTTATGACTCGCAGAATGAACCATATTGATTGATGTCATGTGTCAACTCGAAAGTATCGACTATGCACCTGCTGGTGAGGGGATCTACGGTCAAATTGACCCCAGAGGAACACCAATACATGCAATACGCATTCAGCACATTGAAAAATATCATCATTATGATTTCATGCTTGATCAATTGTACCCATCAAATTAGGAAAATATAAAAAGTCAACTGTTGTTTTTTGAATGATAAACAATGAATGGGGTCAAATTGAGCCCAAGGATAATAGGAAGGTTAAAAGCCCAAAACATGTGGAAACAGTAGCAGCTTTGGTAATAAGGCATCATCCTTGTCCAAGGTTACACATTTTGATTGGAATGGTGTTGCTGCTGCTAATTATTTAACTACCACCTTGGATGGATGTATAAATCCATCAACTTTATCAAGGGATGCAATTTGAACGTTATTACCTCGGCATTTTTTTGTTTGTCTGTTATTAGGATTATGTCAAAAGTACTTTACGCCATGGAAGATTCAAATGCATTTTGGAGATCAGTATACTGATTTGGGGTCAGTTTGAAAAATCAGAAAATTCCTGTCTCTCAGCATTGGCAACATTTCAAAAATTCACATCTTAGTTTGTAATTGACCGATCTTTATGGAATTTGACTTATTATTGCCAGGTTGATTCTGGCAATTACCGCACCAAATTTAATCTGGATCAGAACTGGATTGCGCGTTTGATTGTGATTTTTTTTGGGATAGAAATAGGGGATGCCCATACATTTGGACCTACTGTTTGGTTATTCATGGGGATAGAAATTTCCCATTTTAAAGTGTCATTGGATCACTGATCCAGATAAGTGCCAATATCTGGTAAAGAGGATATTTGGTTGTTTCCCATTAATCATTCAAAATCATTTAGAAACCTCCCTTCCCCCACAAATCATTTCAAGCCTTACAAGATTTTATCTCATCAACCACAGTAAATATATAAGGAGAAATCACAGATAAGGAAGCGCTCTAAATGGATAATGGAACTTATTAAGGTGACCTTTTAGAGGGCAAAGAGCTCTTTGGCGTCTCCTCTATGGTCTTGGCTAAATCAATAAACTTAATTATCATAGGATGGGGAAAACCAGCTTGGGAATGTTGCGACAAAAGGCATTCACAATAAATCAAACCACTTCTTAAAAAGCTGAATTGGTTTTATTTTATACCGCACTATTACACAAAACGACCAAAATATGATCTGAATTCCCTGGCTCGCGATAACTCACTATTGTGTCTCATCCAAAAACGTCTCTTTGACTCAAGCGTTCGTGGCCCCAATCTTTTAGAGAGAGTAATGTGAGAGTCACACAATTCAGCAGTGACAGCTACAAAGCATTGTTCTCAGGCCAAAAGCCCCTAATCACAGAATAGACTGTGCCCACCAATTTTTTTCATCTTCTATATGTCTTTGTTGGATGGCCGCTCTAATTAAGCTAGCCCTCTAGAGTTTATAAAGTGCAACTTTCCCAAGAAAGTTGGACTGTGCACAATTAAGTTGTCAGAACTATGTTACAACTAGTCTCTAACATTTGTAAGGGTTTGTATTATATTGAAGCTATCCTAAACTCTCTATAGTAGACACCAGACACCTTTAAGTCCTTAAAGGCACAAAGAGTTGACACATATGAGTTATTTTAAATGATTCCTCAGGCCAATATACACACATATATATGTGTATATATATATATATATATATATATATATATATATATATATACTTCCCTCTTGAGATACTGCCCATGTAAGTTTGGAGAGATGGACCGTCTTTGGCTAGGTCATATGACCTGGAGAATGCCTGGAGAACGTATCACTTGAATCAGAATCAGTCATGTGACCAAAGGCTTGGATATACTCATTGGGCTAAGGCTTTAAGTATTAAGTATTTTTCCGCCTGTTCGACTTCTGGTCATGGCTGAGACAAGCAAAAAGTTTAAAACTGCTTCTGAGGAGGCTAAAAAGACGCCGCAGAGGGCCGGCCTCCTTCGCCAACCCGCCTTTCGCACGACGCCGGACACCACCCCGCACACGCCAGGTCGCCCAATTGATTTTTGCGACAGTGCTGCGGCGCTTGTGGCCACTAGGGGCGCTTGATGTGAAAGTTACAAGTCTAGCGCCCCTAGTGGCCAAAAGTTACACAGTGTGCCTTTAAGTCATTTAGCAAGGATGTGTGCCAGATGTGTCCCTTCAATACAGATACACACGGAGCGTTCTGCACCAGAATTACTGATATGGACCAAATGGAATAGTTACACTCTGTTACGGTGGGGTTACTGTGTTTCTCATTCTCTGGTTTGTAGTTTTCCTGAGATAGAAAAAAAGTTACTTACATTCTAAGAATAACCTTAGAACGTGAATTAGCAGAACCATTTGTGAAGGGTTCTGCAAATCCTAAGACTTTAACAATCTGTACAGTTTATCTAAACATTTCTAAAAGGCTATTTGTATCTCTAAACTGTTCGCAATTATAAGTCGTCACTTCTAATTGCAGACTCCGTGCTACCAACTAATGAAAAAGTTGTTTTTCTTTCCACAACAATATAAAAGAAATAATCTTTTGTACTTGTATTATATGTAAACACGCCACTACCATACCTTCTAAGTTGTTCAGCTGGTTTTTGGTGTGGCACAAGGAGTTCCTTAGCTTGGATGTCCTGTATTTTATACTTTAGTACCTCCAGCCTAAGCTTTAAAGTGTAAACCTTCTATGTTGGGCCTGTAGTTTATGGTGGCAGTGGTTAAAGAGAGCCATTTCTTTTGCCCTTCAGAAAAGAAACTGACATGTCTGACTGCTTCAAAAGATACGTGAGTTTGACTCAAGATGTGTTAAATTGTTCCAGTGTATAAACGGTACTTTATCCGATTCGTAAATATCTCAAAATGCTCCAACTTACAAAAACCAATGCCCTTTTATTTCCAGAGCAAGATCCGGCATCTCCCAGATTTTTACCGGCACTTATTTAATTAAATCCAGAAGCTCATTTTATTTTATTTTATTTTTTATTTTTTTCCAGCATCTCATTTGCTTTTAGATGTTTTGATAAAATTTTGACGTATTATATTTGGACAGCTGCATCTTTTATTGAGTTGAAATCACTGGAAATGTCATTGTACACACAAAACTGAAAGTAAAAACTGAATGCGAGTGAGGAAGAGATGGAAAAGTCTGGCCATGCCCACACTACATCTAAAATGTGATTTTCTGCAAAAATGGTGTCTTGTCAGCTTGGAAAATGGAAGATTTAAAGAGTTTTTTAAGCCAATAAGTGAAGCTATTGACTTAAAGAGGTAAAGAAGTCCAAGGTAGTTTCTGTGAAAATCACGGAAAAGAGCAGCAGCAGCACAGCAACAGTTAGCTTACCAAGTGGCAGCACTTGTAGCAACAATGCTAATTCAGGAGAACCTGCCTCCAACAGACAGGACACAGGATAACTATCCAGGAGACATACAGAGAGAAGATGAAGGAGACGACTGGGGAAAGTTCTGCTATGGACATTGAGACAGAGGCTCAGTTCAAAGCCAAGATGAGCTGCTACTCTTAGCTTATTTGAAAGACAAGGCTCGGCTCGGCTCGGCTGTGAAATATGTAAAAAAAAGTTGCGAGGATACAAAGTTCTCCATGGTTGTTTTTTTATTTATTTTTTTTGCTATTAAGGAAAAATAAAAGGTAACTAAGCGCATGTTTTAATTCAATTTTCTGCTGTGCTGCTGATTCAGTAGAAGAGTTTATGGCCGTAAACGTTTAGAAACATTTTGAATTTGTAGGTTTTTTGTCTTCTGAACGTTTAATGACCTTTGTGATGATTTTGCGCTGTCCTTGGTGCTGAAACATGGCAGATTTGAGAGCTGTCACGCAGAGTGAGAGACGGATGTGCTCTGTAATGGCCGACTGTCCAGGCTTCTTTAATGCTGATTCATCATTTTTTTTATTGAACAATTATATTAATTGGTTGTTTGTGTTCTTGTGATATTATCGGCCTATTTAGTTCGCGAAAGGCGCTTTAAAAAATGTTTTATTCTGTGACATGTTTGTCTCTCTGTCACTGCCGGAACAACACGCGGCCGGTATACATTACATTCATGCTGTTAAAATGATCTGTACTTGTCGTCTCATTGAGTACCAATGGGTTAAATATGTTGTTATAAAAATGTGTGCTTAACGCCAGAAATCTCACAGCAAATGCAGGTGAAAAAAAAGTATTTTTTTCAAAAGTAAAAAGTATAAAATACTATGGGCAACATATATTTTAATTTCCAACATGGTTCATTAAATATCTGCTAAATCAGCATTATTTTGACTGTTAATCAAAGTCATCTGTACTGCTCCATTCTCTGAGTCGACACGTGCTACAGTCAACAGTGGCAGCAGTGCTGGGAGAACTAAGTGTGACTGCGCATTAGAGTGGGATCAATGTGGAATCGAGCAGCATGTAGACCGCACGGCAGGCCGCGTGTCTTTAATGATGTTCTAACAAGCAGTACAATCCAGTAATCAGCAGGTAAACGTTCACAGTGGGTGGAAAGAAGAATATATGCACTAAGCCACTGAAGGACACTGTTACACACAAACACACACAAGTAACAGCAAAATGTTGAAAATCCTTGGACATTAGTCAAGCACTTAAATCTGAAATAAAATACATTTTTATCAACTGATGGAGAATATAATACAAGCTTCTCTTGGAGCTGGTTCAACCCACTGAGCTACAATTTCCAATGAAAAAAGGATGGCAATCCAAAATTGTAACGGCTAATGTCAAGGCTGCAAAATCAAACATCAAGAACTTACTTTAGTCATTAATGTACTCATCGAACATTCATTGAGGGACACCTGTTGAAGCACATTTTTAGACTAATCTACATACATTATATGGGCAGCCAAGTTAAATGAGCAACACAGATCTATTCTGAGAACTGCCACAAGTAAACTAACTCCAGACTTTGGTGCATTGGTAAAACAAGGAGAACTGCTCTGTTCCCACTGTATATACTGAAATCAATAGTTTCTGTGCTGTACAATTACCCATGCTTTGCTACCTGCAAAGTCACAAAGCCATTTAAAGCAGAACTAAGTAACTTGCACTTAGCGCTCCCCCTAAAGGTCCCTTTTGGTTATGTCACTGTCGTAAAAACTCTGCACCCCCCGGCGCCTGCCCCACCCCACAGTTACATGCTCTCCCAAGACGGTAACAACCGATCACTGAAAAATCCTAATACAACAGTGACACTGAGGGTGCTTTCACACCTATAGTCCCATGTGACCATGTGAACAGTATGAGGAAGACAGGACAAGTAAATAAATGAATGATGTGGGAGTAATACAGAAGGGAGTGTGGAAATGTGTGTGATGTTTATTTGTGTGCTGACAAAGCGGCTCTGAAAATGGATGGATGGATAGATAGATAGATAGATAGATATTTGTGTGTGTGCTGCCTGATGGAGTGCTGGGTTGTGAGTGTGTGTGCGTTCCTGTTGCCGTCTTGCCACAGGGCCAGAGGCAGGGAAAGTTGCAAGTGCTGTTTTCTGGCCAGAGACACCAGGGGGAGATGAAAGACCCCCTCAATCACTACATAAACACTTGTATTACCCTCACAGGGACTACAAGAAGGATTTATTAAGGTGAAAAACTTACTTAGTTCTGCTTTAAGTAACTGCTTTTAAATGTCTTTCTGCTTGTGTCCCAGCAGCTCGATCAAATTTTAAAGGGTCTATATCATGCTATTTTTAGACCTTCCAAAGTCAACTACAGCCACATATGGGTAATTTTTAACATTTGGCAAAATAAAATACAAATTTATTAAGAAATATGACTCTTTTTTTTTTTTTCAACCCGGAAGTTTATACACACCGCTTCTCCCTGTTTGAGTGCCACTCGCATGCCTTTAGCGCAGCGAGAATGGGCATGTATGTTCACTGTGGAGGCGTGGCATCGGCAGCTGGCACTTCCTGGAGGGGGCGGTTCAGACTTCAGTGACCTATTAGCACTGTCTGCCATATGTCTCTAGAAATGCTACAGCTATATGAAAAGATAAATAATTCACCCCAAATCAGCCTTCCAGTATTTACATTATAGCTAATGCCAACACAATCTCACAGAACATTATAACACTGTTACGTGCCAGCACGATTTCCGCATTCCTTTTGTGCCGTGGGACACAACTTTCAAACTCCTGTGTTTTGATTGAAAGTTATCTCGTGCAACATTTCATTCACAATGTGGCTCCTGGTTAAGATGACAAATCCCACTGACATTCATTGGTTTACAATTCGTTCCCATCAATTCGACGAAAAATATGATATAGTCATCTTGCCACGCACAAAATTTTCACGACATTTTCATGAACTCTGTGAGCCTGGGCTGCTAATACCCATGATTAGGTTCATTTTCATTCTGTTGTCATGAGTTACAACAGTAATAGCAATCAGTAAGCAATGTTACATACATACAGTAATTTTAAAAGAAAACAAATGTGTGAAAATCTCTGTTACAATTAAGTGGGATAATAATGTCATTTATTCACGGAACACCACAATTTTTGGTTAGACGCTAGCTTACTGCCACCTACGCAACATGATAGATAATCTTGTGGATCAGAACAGATATTGACTCAGCATTTGGATTGCCATACTACACGCTGACATACCAGAATGGGCAGACATTACATAAACGTGTCCATGGTTGTCCAATTCTTAATTATTTTACCGCTAACACTCAAGTTAATAGAAATAGCCACTGAGATAACCCAGCAATCAATCAGATTAGTAACCAAACTCATTATTATACTTCAAGCCATACATGAGCCTTCACTATATTTCTCCCAAACCAATCATAAATCACAAATGTACATAAGACAGCCTCGTTGAGGCGTCATGTTTGGGTGGCATCTCATTTCTCACCCTGCTAGCCTCTCATAATTAAGTGCCACCATGCCGCGCGTTAATCATTAGGTGTGAAAAAGCCAACGAAAGCTGTTGGATATAGTGAATTTATTTTAGCGTGTGTACAGCATACGCACCAAAGACACTTGATTGTCATCTCTTTGATGCACACACAGATAATGTGCCTTTCTTTGAGGGATTTGAAGAGATTGTTTGAAGTCTGTGCTTCCAAGTGTGGTGGAAGGGATGTGGGGTCAAGGAAGACAGAAAGGAGCGTGCTTTCATCTGAAGGACAAATTCCCGTGTATTTTTAACTCGACTTCCACAAGCAGTCTTAAAAGTTTCCCCAATGCAATGTTTTTTTAATCGTCATCCCAGTTTTATGTGTGTTTTATTTTTTATAGGTTACTTAAAGAAACCACCATGATTCAATTGCATGAATGAGCAATATGTCTAATATGCAGTATGACAAATGTTTGAAATTTCAGTCAAATTGTATCTGAATGTGTTGGCTTAAAACACGTGTCTAACTCATGGCCCAGGGGCCAAATCTTGCCCTTTGGAGCATCCAATTTGGCCCACAGGAGAAAGTAAAAATTACAGAGAAAACATGAATCATTGTGTAAATGAAACTCAACATTCCTGGCGCTTATATTTCATGATTGCAATCAATTTTAGTGTCAATTTTCCTATTAAATAATATTTATCTTAATTAAATAGAAATAGGTCACAAAATCTAGGAAATTGAAAGTGAAGATCCTGTTGAAACTGATTGCTTGGATATTGTTGGTTTCATACATATTTAATATTTTAGTTATTAATATTTTAGTTATACGTAGAAGTGCAAACTCGGGCACAATAATGATGAAATCACTTGTTTTCCCACATAAAATCTGTGGCCCGCTTAAGATCAAACTGCTCCATATTTGGCCCCTGAACTAAAATGAGTTTGACACGCCTGGCTAAAAATTATAGACATTAAATAAATCTAGAAATCTCTACACGTTAGTGGTTGAGAACATTTTTGCTGCAGTAACCTTTGCGGGAACTGAGTTAAAATCAAAAGTCTCAAGTGTCTCTCCGTAACTCCCCCCCTCAGGCAACTTCCCTGCCCTGTTTTGATCCGGTACTGCAGAGGGAAACCTTCCCCTGCTCTGTGCACATCTCCGACACTCTCCAACGGCTTCCCAGCATGGCGTGCATCATTTCTTGTGCACACAGCTTTACTCCCACATCCAAGTAATGATGTTTGTAACATGGATCAAGTATAGTCGCAATGAAGTGGAGAGGATGAGAGGAGATCTTGGTGAAACTGCTAACAAACTTGCTGACAAACTCTACTCATCAAAAGCATAAATTAGGCTTTTTCGGGGAGCACTCCGTGCATACAGTATCAGGCCACAGTGTGGGGCTCAGTGTTGACAAAGAAACATAAACCTGACTTGAGAGTGAACTTGTCATTGTTTTCACACCTCTGCTTAGAAAATGCTTTAGATGTGTTTAGGTACGTCCACAGCGCCGACACGTTTGCTCACATCATCGCATCCTGTTGCATCCCTAGTTTTCATAGAGTCCGACTCAGGACACATCTCACTGTCTTTTACTGTTGGTGTGGTGGGTTCCCCTTTATTGAAATGTTGACGTGATGATCTGAAGAACTCTCCGCGGACACCTTCTTGATATAAACATAACATTTTATTAAAACAAAGTGAAGATGAGTGTCCGAATTAGACCCTCCATTGTAGGTCTGAGAGCAGCAAAGCCAAACACTACTCTGAAGGAAAAAAAAGCCAAGCAAACACATATATGAACTGACGAGAAACCTGAAACCGACATGTGGTGTCTAAGGCTTTAGCTAAGGGACAAAGAAAAAAAACAACAAATGTTTATTACGGTGGTAAAACTCCCATATATCAACGAACAAAGGCCGGAGATAGACTTGTTTATGGCATACAGCTGTGATTGGGGAAGAACTAGCCTGTGGACAGGGAACTTTCAAGGTTCACAAGTCAATATAACAATCCAACAGCAGTGCTTGCTGGGTTTGATTTTGAAAACGTGTCCAAACATGCAAAAGGACAACACTCAAATCTAGATATAATGTATATTGCATCAAATGAATATCATATGAACAGTGTTTGGAATAACGGCGTTTTTCAGTAACGGGGTACTCTAACTAATTACTTTTTACGCTGTTACAACGCCGTTAAAACGTTAAATGCGGTGCGTTGTTACATGCATTGATTGAATAAACTGTTATCCGAAAGCAACCCTGGCTTCTTACTCAGCTGTAGTGAGGAGGTGGGTTAAAAACAAGGTGAGCGATTATGATTGGCTTAGGCGGTGTCATGTTTCATTGTAGCCAATCAGAGCCAGTGTTTTTACACATGTGCCAGCAAGAGGAGGCGGGTTAAAAACAAGGTGAGCGATTACGATTGGTTAAGGCGACGTGCCAGCACACGCGACACACACACACACACACACACACACACACACACACACACACAGCAGATTGGATGAAGCAACAGAGATGGTGTGCGTGGAGCAGTCTGATGAAAAGTTGGCATTTTTAAGGTGACGATACAAACACTACTTTAAATTAATTGTGGTCAAAGGCAAGAACGTGTATGTGAAGTGTTCATTATATCCAGGAGTGAAGACTTTGTCCACATCCGTTGTAAGCAACTCAAATTTAATGAAGCACCTCACAACGACACACACATCTAAAAAACCTGAATTCTTTGACATAGAGCAACTTTTTTTTTTTTAACAGTAACGCAAATAGTTACTTTCCTTGGTAATGAGTTACTTTTATTATAGAGTAATTCAGTTACTAACGCAGTTCCTTTTTTGAACAAGTAGTGAGTAACTATAACTAATTACCTTTTTAAAGTAACGTTCCCAACACTGCATATGAAGCAGTCAATACACCTCATTGGCGCTGTCATTAGAGCGATGCGTCTCATTGCACTCTCGTGCCATCAGTTTTTTTTTTTTTAAATATAAAATTACGTGGAAATTGACTGTTTTAATGATATTAGAATTGTGCTGAGGGTGAACACTTTCACCAGACATTTTGACCGCGAAGGGGTTAAAAATTATCTGATAGAATTTTTACGTCTTCGGAGTTAATGAGAAATAATACAATGCATTTGGAGCATCTGCAAAAAGCTTCAACATAACAATGACGTCATTGATGAGATCGACGAATGAAGAATAAAGTGCAAAATATTGACCAATCCAATATAGCCGATCAGAAGTTTAATGGTTATTGGAGTGAACAATACTTACATGTGTTTTGGGCTCCCAAATTATTCAAAGTGGTTAAACCAGATAATTTTTTGGACTGTGTGCTCTTTCATTTCCATTTTCGTCTCTGGAATGTGCTACTGAGGTAGTACCGAATCTTAAATTCTGGAAATTCCATTAAGGTGTAACAAAAGCACAATTTTACTATATACAGTAAAATCACTCTATGAGACAATGAGCATTATTTATTTGTGTTTTATTTTTTTTTCTAGGTTCAGTATCGATGAAGGCCGGACATGGAGTGTACACAACTTCACCACCACCTCAGTATTTGTGGATGGACTTCTGAGCGAACCGGGAGATGAGACTCTCGTCATGACGTGAGAAAAACACACGGCTAACTTTTAGCACCACTTATCAATATTGGTTTATATTTGTAGATTCCTGTTGGCATTGCCGACATATTGAGATTGCTAACTTGTGAGAAACACAATCTCTCTGACAGAGTCGTGCCTCGGGGCCTAAAGCTAATGAAGCTGTGCCAGGTTGAGCGCGACATCGGAGACTTTGTGTTTCTCCTCTTATCACAGCAATTTATTTTCATCAGTTAAAGAGAAACAAATGTTGGTTTCTCTCCCTGATGTCCTGCTTAGCTGCCCTCTCCCCTCACCATCAGCTCTCCTTATAGCAGACGAAGATGCAGCGGTGGCCGGCCATGAACCCCTAGCCTGCTTTACTGTCCGCCCATTTTCTTATCTGACCTTTTTGTTCGAGGCTACATTTTTTTATTCTTACTGGGCTGTTTGCCGGACACTTCAGTTTCCAGGCGTATTCCATATTGTTGACTAAAAGATTTAATAGAAATAATGACTTTACTTGTTTATTATGGCAGTTACTGTAAACTTCTCCCCTGCATGTTTGGATATTGCATGTTTGGAGTTTTACTATTCAGGACTGATATTTAAAAATGGTTTTACTGATTTAATTTGATCCTTTATCAACAATGTTGACTCCAAATTCAATTGCAGTATCAAATGGAAATGCTTCCTAACCTAGTGGTTGTTTGATTAGCAATTAAAGTATTCAAATTATATGAAGACATTTTAAAGGACTGTTCTCATTGCAGCATCGTAAACTAAACTAATTAGTTTGTGACCTAAAAGCATTCAACGTGTAAGCATTTAATACATCAGACCGAACTTTACATCAAAATCTACTTGTGTTTTGTCATACACGGTCCAAATTGTATCCAAATAAACTGGTGACTGACTATCAACTCGGAGGCTGGTGTGAGGAAGAATAATGCAAAAATAATTACAGCTTTTTTGAGGGCAGTAAAATCTTAATTTTGCACGTTATAAATACCACTAACAGCGGCCGTCAACACACACGGAAGTTGATCACAGGAAACGAGAAGCACAAGTAGATTCATTACACCACCTCTGGTTCCTTTAATCACTTATGTGCATGTTTTACGTGACATCCATTTTTTTAATTATTATTTATGTATCAATATCATTTCAATTCACTAGTTCATCTGTAACGTGACGTCCAGGAGTAAAAGTCTGTGCATCCTCTCTGTGTGGTGAGATTTAAACATGAAGCTTTCACCCATAGTTTCCCTGTAAATATCCAAATATCTCACAAACTGAACATTTAATTTTAAAACAGATACACACTGCTTGCCTGGTTGTTGATTTTTCTGTATTTCTGGTTTTAAGTCAGTAACAAAATAACCAGAATGTTAATTTATTATGTTTATTATTTATATAATTCTAAGATTACATGGATTCCGTTGGTATAATGATGCTGTTAGATTCAAATTACTCAACATAAAAATGAAATTTTTACTCAGTAATTTTTATCTCCCGCCAAATGTGGCTTTAGGGTATCGATACATTGATGGAGTTCGAAAATGAGAAGCGTGCAATTATTTTTTTCCGGAGTTATTGCCCTTATTCCGTTTTTTTTACTCTGTTTGAGGTATCTTCGAAGGGGACGGCTTTTCTTAGAAACCAATTAAGATAGGATAACCAAATTCGGTGTGTGGCTTCAGGGTATCAATACCTTGATGAAGTTCGAAAATGAAAAGTGCGCAATTTTTTTTCCGGAGTTATTGCCCTTGTGTGGATTTTTTTTTTTTTACTCTGTTCGAGATATCTTCAAAGGGGACAGCTTTTCTTAGAAAACGTTTAGGACAGTTAGTAATTTTATAATCTGATGTGATATTTTCTTATATATACATCTAAATAAGATTCAGGACATTTAGGAAAAGGTTGTGAGTTGTAATGAGAACCACTCTGGCGGGGGATGTTGATGACTATGTCTTCTTGTTTTCTTGTTGTCGTCATTTCTGACGACAACAATCTGCTGACACAATCTTGATCTGGACAAAGCGCTAATATTACAGACTGGCATTAAAAAGAAAGAGAGAGAGAGCGAAGGTTGGGCTTAGGAAGTCTGTCCATCCTCATTTCTGCTATCACACCATCAGTAAGTCAGCTGGAGAGAGACTTGTCACATCATCTCACACCGGCCCCAGTGCACAGATAAGGAGGCTTCCAGCTGTAATCCACTGAGAAGGGCAAAGCAGATGATCACACACACACACACACACACTGATATATAAGGTAATACATGTTGCCCATCTGGCTCTGGTGAGATAGGGTAAAGCAGCCACAGATCGGTACTAGGGATAGTTCATGTCTGATGGATTAGCCAGAGTCTATTACTTTACCACAGAAGTTTAATTTGTGCTGCCGCCTCCTTCTGTCCGCTAATAAAGGCTTTGAGCATTGACTTAGTATACCAAGGACAGGCAGACGAGCCCAGGCCTCCACCACTGGACTCATCGCATATCTCCGCTCAAGTAAATAGAGACAACAGAATAGACGTCTATTCTGAACAGAGAGTCTGCTGCGTGTAGCTTTTTTCGGGACCGCAAAATGGTTCCACTCGCCAGGTTTCTGATGTGATTGTTAAACTGCAAAACAAATTTACAAGTGTAAGGATCAGATGATTCTTCTTTTGTTGGACTGTATGTACTGTAGATTATCAGGAGCCATTGTTCCACCTCTTGGACTTGCTTCAACATTTTCATTGAATACACTAAAGCAGGGGTTCTCAACCTTGGGGTTAGGACCCAATTTTTGGTCGTGGGAAGAATATTTTCTGAAGAATTTGAGCCAATTTTTACTTTTTTTTTTTTTTTACTTTTTTCTGCAACTACGCACACCAAACATGCCATATTTTAACCTATTTTTTAAATCACTTTTTCTTGCCATAATTTCGCTCCTGTCAATGCATTTTTGCTGCGTTACTCCCATTTCTGCCACATCTCCATCAAAATTCAATGTCTTTTCTGCACATTCTTTCCACTTTCAAGACTTTTCAGCACTTATAAACCCTTTCCACTACTTTTCTCACCTAATGTCACACATGTTGACCCATTATTGTCACTTTTAAACTCTTTTCACCATATTTCATGCTTATTGTTCGCCAGTTTAACCACATTCACGATTTGTCATGCCCATTATTTCCCAGTTTAAATGAATTGTTCCTACTTTTTAAATTACATTCATGTGCACATTATGTGATGGAAGTAATGGACAGAATTTTGCTGTTCAAGCTCATTTATTGTTTTTATTTATTCAGTCATATACATTTCAATTGAAAAACGTGTCAAATATTGTTAGGCGGTTCATTTCGATAAATTGAGATTAAATAATTACAAAGTCTGTAATTAATTAGTCCCACCTCTCAATTGAATCTATAAAATCATTCAAAAAATTACTTCAAATAATATTTTGTTTATTGGTACCACATTAAACACATTTCAAGTTCTATAAATTTCCACTACATGTATCCTTTAGGAAGTTCAAACCAAACTGCTTCCCACTCATCACATCCCACCTCTACAAAAACAAAAGACTGAGACAATGTTCACCAACAGCATATGTGAGTTCACAGCAGAGTCATCCGTCTGTTCTCTACAGAGCAGCAGGTGAAGCCAACATTAGTTACGCCTGCCTCGCATTCTTGGCGACACAGCAGAACATGTTGGAGTCAGTGACGGGGGTAGCATCACATCACATCTGTCTGTTTGACAGATCACTGCCACTGACACACTAGAGACAAACAGAAGAGGTAGTGAAAGGATCCAAATCTGTTGGTGAACATCTCCACCTACTGGAGAGAAACAATAACTGCAGCTCAGTGGGAAAGTCTGAGAAATAGATATTCATTCTTGCATTTTGTGAGAGGAGTTATTATGATGTGTTTATTACTTAAAGGGGCAGTATTGTGAGAAATTCACTTTATAATGGTTTTGCCACAGTGATATACATTCCTTTAGCCTCATTCAGAGGGCCAAAGTTGAAAAAATTATATTTCTTCCTTCCCTTGCTATTCCACATTTTGTAAAAAGTCAGCTCCAAACGGGCGAGTTGGATTTTTCTTACATTATGACGTCATAACACGGAAACTCCTCCTCCTGACAATCCTGGCTCCTCCCACCCTACATAAAAATGTGAGCTCCTCCCTCTCAAACTACCTCACAGGTAAAACAAACATAGCAAAGACAGGTTGATATTACAGTTAATATCACAATTAATATCTTAAAGTTCAATATCTAACAATAAAAGCAATAATTTTCTCTGTGTGTGTGTGTGTGTGTGTGTGTGTGTGTGTGTGTGTGTGTGTGTGTGTGTGTGTGTGTGTGTGTGTGTGTGTGTGTGTGTGTGTGTGTGTGTGTGTGTGCGCGTGTGGAGTGAATATCTTCCCGACACGGTGTCTGTTTGACCTGAAACTACAGAAATATGAAAATGACTCAAAATACACAAAACTAAATATTTATATAAAAAAAAGTACACAAAATCACAACAGAAATGCACAAAACTACACCAAAAAAGATACAAAAATAAACAAAATGACTCCAGAATCACACTACAATGGCAACAAAAAACAATAATTGTACAAAACACATGACTCTCAAAAACATACATTACAGAAAAATAGATATGAATACGTTCACTTAAGCCAGGTGATTTCAGGCTTCCTCTCCTGTGACAGAGGTGGAGATTGCAGCGTCAGACCAATCACAAATGCTGACAAACTGTGTAGAGCAATTTAAGTCACAATTGAGGAATAATTCTTTAAAAATATGAAGAATTAAAATCCATAATTCAGACCAAAAACCACACTGTTGCTGCAGAAAAAAGCAGGAAGGAATGAATGCTGGCAGGAAGCTGCTGACATTGTTGATGCGTAAAAGAGTGAGATTATAAAATATGAATCCATGGGATGATAAACGGACAGCGCTCTGATCAGTTTCACTTTATTACATCACACGTGTTTCTATTCAGGCATTCCTCAATTTATCACACACACACTGGGATGAGAGCGTATTGTTTCACTGTGGCGTGTTCTTGCTGAGACTGTCTGCGTCACTAGTGTATGAATGAATGAACATCAGATCAGCACCAACCAGGATCTTCTAACAATGGGCATGTCGTTTTCCAAGTGAACTGATTGGTCAGGAGGCGGGACTTTTGCACTCGCTC